>NC_051177.1:236792154-236912153 GCF_013339695.2 Rhipicephalus sanguineus | reverse complement strand
CTGTCGACAGAGCCGGCGACGTGTCGGAACCTGAAGCCACCCTTCGCGTTGGTGAGGTATAGGCCGTCGAGGCTGGTAGGCCTGGATAGTGGTACGTAGACCAACATCAGTGGATGGTGTTTGTCGTATTCGTAGACTATACCTGGGCGTAAGTGGCCTACGTAGCCTAGTCTACCAAGCGGCTGTCAGTCAATCTGGTATCGTCCTCGGTCTGCATGAGGCCATCGCACAGCCTCGTAAGAAATGAAGATCGCAAGAAATGCTGCGTCGTTCTGGCGGCCTAAGTGCACTTTACGGTGCCATGATGTGAATATCATACGTAACTTTCGTTGATGTATTCCTCCGGGGTCGAGCAATGCTTCAATATAGCTTGCTCAATAATAGAAATAAAAACATATAGTTTATTAGACTGCTATAAAAGTGGAGCCAACATTCGAACTACAGACGTTAATCTGATATGACGCCTCTATCGTAGGAGTACACATCGTAGGAGTATCATACAGTGTTTATTGCTTTTTTGTAAAATTAGATAGCCAGCACCACAGCCACAATTGACGTTGCACCGTTACCACTTTACAGACCTGGCGTGGCTCAGTGGTAGAATACCTGGTTGCCACGCTGAATACTTGGGTTCGATTCCTGCTGGGATCCTAATTTTCATTCTTTCCATTCGTTGAGTCAACGCTGCCGATGTTGTTTTTCCTCAACGCTCTAGCATTTAAGTTACCAATGTCTGTTCTCACCCTTCCTGGGTAGATATAAACTGTCAATCACCTGT
Source organism: Rhipicephalus sanguineus (assembly GCF_013339695.2). Lineage (NCBI taxonomy): Eukaryota > Metazoa > Arthropoda > Arachnida > Ixodida > Ixodidae > Rhipicephalus > Rhipicephalus sanguineus. The sequence goes on along the minus strand of NC_051177.1, from coordinate 236,911,375 downwards.
GGCGCATACCCGTACACCGCGGTCCGTGGTAAACGGGTATGTGCCACACGTGTCTAGTGGAAATGGTTTGACGACGTACGCGGCAGGATTTTGACGTTATTCATGTCATGACCCAGCAATCATATTCGTCAAATCCTCTTACCCTCCCATGCAAATTTTGGTCTACACCAAGTTAAAGGAGGCGATCATGAGAGCACCCAGACGTAGGCGGCTAGATAGATAGATAGATAGATAGATAGATAGATAGATAGATAGATAGATACGTAGACAGATAGATAGATAGATAGATACGTAGACAGATAGATAGACACGTAGATAGATAGATACGTAGATAGAAACGCCCAAAGTGCCAGAGGTTCGCTAAGAAATGCTTCGCATTTAAAAACTTGGAGTTAAATGCGAGTCTATAGCCCGTATTCACCGCCTTGGCCGCCGTACCGGCCGATGCCCAGTAATAGCCTATTTTCAAGATTACAATGAAAAGCAGGCTGTCATTCAAAATACGAACAAACTTAAAGCGACAAACATTTTTCTTCAAAATGACTACAGTCACGAAACACTGCGCGTGCATAAGCTTCTTTGGGATAGCGCCAAAGTTGATCGAGTGAATAAGAAGCGCGTATCTCTTTTGCATGATAAGTTGAAAATTGATGACACCCTCTTTGTATGGGACGACAGCAGAAATGAACGTGTAGCACTTCCAAAGCAGCGGGATGCCGCACATTGACGTAAACCGCGTACACAGGCAAAACATATAAGGATACTGAATTTTAATGCTCGGAGCCTTGTAAATAAAATTGGCAAACTTGAACGGTTACTTCTTGAACATGATCCACACATAACAGTAATCACGGAAACCTGCATGGTTAAATGACAACGTTTGTGATTCTGTTTTAATGCCCCAAACTATAGCATTTTTCGTTGTGATCGGCCAACTAGGGGCGGCGGCGTAGCCATTGTTTTACGGCATCCATTGTCAGGTGTTGTTGTAAACCAAATAGATGGTCACGAAAGTTTGTTCCTCAGAGTAAACTGCTGGGAACATTTCTTTATTGTGTGTGCTGTGTATAGGCCTCCATCGGCTACCCCTGAATACATTTCCAAACTGTGCGATCATATGGCTGCATTTTCGAACAACAGGGTGATACTCGCCGGTGATTTTAATTTTCCTTCCATTGATTGGCGTGACCCTGTTTCCTTTTTCGATGTGGACATAAACGCTCTTGTGGTTATTATGATCATGTGTGATCTAAAACAATCTGTTACCGAGTACACCAGAGAAGCAGGAAGTGCCCGCTCAGTAATAGATTTAATTTTTATTAGTAATGATATTTCTGCATACTCTGTGGATGTGGTTGATGGTGTCTCGGACCATAAGGCGGTGTACCTTTCCTTTCCGCTTGGTGATACGAAGTCACACACAAAAAAAGGAAAGAAATTATTAAAGGATAAAGCCGATGACCATGCAATACTTCACTGTTTGTGGGATTTTTGTGATAACATGCCGGGCTGCGTCGCGGCCCTCTGGGATGCTCCGAAAGACACTATTCATTATTGCATTGAAAGGTTTGTCCCTTCCAAATATGTTCGCACTAACAAAAACAAACCGTGGATGACAAGAGAAATCATTCATTTACACCGTAGGCTAAAACGAGCAAAAAAAAACATAAAAACCCGATTAGTGTCATATCTCAATTAAAAGTCAGCCTTGCTTCCAAACTCTCCGATGCAAAAATTAGGTATTTCCCGCATTCATTACCTGAATTTTTGACCAAAAGCCCTGAAAAATTCTGGCGATACTTGGAACAAACGGATGCTACGCCCAGTCGAATAACCGTTGACGGTTCCATCGTAAATGATGCGTCGATTGTCGCTGATCAGTTTAACAGATACTTCTGCTCCGTATTTTCTGCTCTCCAGCATGAATCACCACATGGAAACCTTCTTCCAGCAATGTCTTCGGAGTTCATAACTTATGAGGGTATATTTTCTTTGCTGCTTAACCTAAAAACTAAATCTTCAGCTGGTCCCGATAATATTCCTAACACATTTTTGCGCAGGTATGCCGAACCCGTTGCACACATTTTAACAAACGTTTTTCGTCTCTCCTTCGAAAATTCCTTCATTCCTGAGGATTGGCGCACGGCACGTGTAGTACCGGTATTTAAGAAAGGGGATCGTCTAAACATTGCAAACTACAGGCCTATTTCCTTAACATGTACTGTACTCACGGATTCAAATGCGACATCGAAATTTTTGGTATAACGACTTGTATGCGTAATTGCTCGAGATAACCACGTTATGTCGCGATGAATCTGGTCGCTAAAGATAATGCTGGCTGTGATCTAGGCGTTCGAGTTGAAATTACGCCGATATCACCCGAACTGAAGACGGTAGAAACGAGAGCATGTGCATTACTTAGCCCTAAATTCTCCTATTTCAATCCGTGAGTACTGTACGTCATGTAAGCTATTAGAACACATAGTCACACATTACATCACCACATTTCTTGAAGAAAACGGCCTGCTATCGCCATTACAGCACGGATTTAGAAAAAAATTATCGACCACAACGCAACTAGTCGCAACAATTCATGAGTTCGCGTCGTCGCTTGATACGGGAAATCAAATCGATGCTATTTTTCTAGATTTCAGTAAAGCCTTCGATCTTGTCACGCACAGCAAACTCATTTCTGAATTACATATTCTAGGCCTACCTGTTAACCTCATTGATTGGATCCGTTCTTACCTTCAAAATCGCAAGCAATATGTTAAAGTAAATGACTGCATGTCTGCTATTCTACCAGTATCCTCCGGAGTTCCTCAAGGCAGTGTTCTGGGACCCATTCTCTTTTTAGTGTATATAAATGACATTGTTAAATCAATAGACACATCACAAGTACACATTAGGCTTTTTGCAGATGACTGCATACTTTTTAAACAATTACTGCTCCGAATGATCAGGAATGCCTGCAATCCAACCTGTGTGCCATTTCTAAGTGGTGTGAAGATTGGTCAATGAAATTAAATAGTGATAAATCAGTTGTCATGCATATAACAAATAAGAAACACCGCCGTTTTAATTATATGTATTATCTCAACAATTGTCCTTTGACTGAGGTTGACGAATATAAATATTTGGGTGTCACAATTACCAGCCGCCTAACATGGTCAAGTCACATTAATAAAACATGCTCATCTGCTTCTAGAAAGCTCGGTTTTTTTTAGGCATAAATTAAAAACAGCACCATCAGAACTCAAACTGTTGGCCTACAATGCTTTTATAAGACCAAAGTTAGACTATGCTAGTGTCGTTTGGGACCCACATCTAAAGAAAGATATTAAGAAGCATGAGATGGTGCAGCGAAAGGCGGTTCGTTTTATCTTTAATGCCTACCACAGAAATGACTCATCAACAATGATCATGGCCATTAATAACATCCCTACTTTACAACACCGAAGAGCAGTTGCCCGCCTGAAATTTCTACACTCACTTTATTTTCGTAAATTTAACATTAGTCCAGAAACTTATGTAAGAAATCGAATTTCAAGACAAACTCGACAAACAAATAGTTGCACTCTTGAACCTTACTTCGCACATACTAATCTTTTCATGAACTCGTTCTTTCCTCGGACCATCATTGATTGGAACGCGTTACCTTTTGTAGCGTTCTGTGATAATCAAAATCCTGACTTTGATAACTATGTATCTTTCTGTTCTTAACCGTGCAACTCAAAATCTCAGACTGTCTGACGTTGTATTTGATTTGCATTCTCTAGTTGCGTTTTGCATTTTTTGCTCCCATCTTCCTTTGTTCAATTTTTGTCGTGTGGTCTACTGCCTTAACATGTTTTTTATTGCTTGAACTTTCTTTTTATTGAAGTTACATTGTGTATCACTTTTTGTTATGCCCCCCTGCTTGGTCTTTTGACCGCAGTATGCCGTAAATAAATAAAATAAAAAAAATAATGATGCAACGTCACTCTACGTGTCACCACACTCGAATTGCAGCCGCGATTTGAACTCTCAATTTCATGTTTCTCTGGCATGTATGGAATCAGGAAATACGATATTGGCGCGCACCACTCCCTTTTACAGCGAGTATATACGTATTAAAAGTGTTTGAGCGTTTCGGCAGCAAAGGAAAGAAACAGTAAATTCTAGAGTTTCACGAGCCAAAATCATGTTCTTGATATCAGGCATGTTGGGGCAGGGTGCATTAGATTGATTTTGATGAACTGAGCTCACTTACCCTTCAAATATATAATGGGCACGGCGAAACGGCTGCGACCATGCCGCTGACCAAGAAATTTGTTCTCGCTGTGCAGGTTTTTCTGCTAGCGATCGCCGGTGTATCAACTTCAAGCAACGTGTGCCTTGGGCCCACCATGGTCAACGCAAGCTCAGACACACGGCCGCTATCAAGATCAACATTCACGCCAGGCATGTTGGACACCCCTCTTCAGGATCTGCGCATGTCTGTGACGTCATGCGCCACGGACAGTATAAAAGCACTACCACAGAACTACTTCCCTTCACTACCACAGAGCTCACTTACCCTTCAAATATATAATGATGCAACGTCGCTCTACGTGTCACCAGACTCGAATTGCAGCCGGATTTGAACTCTCAATTTTATGTTTCTCTGGCATGTATGGAACAAGGAAACACGATTGGCGCGCACCCGCTACTGGATAGTCCAGTGCGGTTTTCGTCGTTGCCAAGCCATTGAAACACGACAGCAAAATCCGCGCAAGCTGAAAATCAGAAAGACAAGCGGCAAAGCTACGTGTGAAGCGAAGAAAATAGTTGTAGGCAGAAGCCGGCAGAACTCACCTGAAATCTATAAGGATCGTAGAAGCGTCGTCCACAGGCTTCGTCTGTTGGTGCCACTGGGATCCGTCATGCGCTGTCATCTTCCTCAAGCAAGTTCACAACGAAAAGAAGCTTACTGCAGGAACTTCTGCGTCCGGAGGCTGCTTTTCACAAACACTGAGTGACACTGCTTCAGCCAGTCACGGCAAGAGCGAGCCGACGACACGATACTACGCCACGAATGCATAGCACGGAAAGAAAGTCACGCAAAACGATCAACCAATCACGGCAAGAGCGAGCCGACGATATACTACGCCACGAATGCATAGCCCGGAAAGAAAGTCGCGCAAAACGATCACTTGCACTCACGCCTGACGACACAAATTATTCTGGCAGACTAAAGAACGACCACAACGAGACGGATCACAAACAATGCCTTCTAACGACGCTAAAATGGCTGTCTGGTATTTATGGCTTCGGCTTTGGATTAAAGTAGCCTCCACGGACGCCTACATGGTCTCGGTTTTGTTTTGGTACTATAGAAACACATATCCATGCATAGTTACACTTCTATTAAATATTATCAGGGTGGAGAAGGCGAAGCGTGCCCTGTTTGTGTGTCTGGAAGGGGTTTGCAGTGCGTGGGGACGCAGGTGAGCGTGCATTCCCTGCTCTAGGGGCTAGGGAGAGCGCGGTGAAGCCGTTTGTACTAGAGTCACTGGAACGGGAAACGTACCATGACCGTCCTGCCCACCGCCATATTTGGTCAACCGCGGCCGAACCTGCGGCGTTGCAGTGTTGATTTCACGCGGAGTAACGCATGTTTTACGCACTGCTTGCGCTTTTGCAGCCCCGAATGAAGCATACTGTTGTTCTCTAACTCGTTAGGAAAGAAATAGCGGCAGTTTTCACTTGCATACAAGCGCACGCACGCGTACTAACGCGACAAGGAAATGCGAACTGCGCGGCCTTTACGCGCTGGCCTGTCGGCAGTTATTAAATGCGGTGCATTTCTTAGCGAACTTCTGCAACTGTGAACATATCTATCTATCTATCTATCTATCTATCTATCTATCTATCTATCTATCTATCTATCTATCTATCTATCTATCTATCTATCTATCTATCTATCTATCTATCTATCTATCTATCTATCTATCTATCTATCTATCTATCTATCTATCTATCTATCTAGCTCCCCCCCCCCCCGACATTGTGCTCTCCTGGCCGTTTCGTTAATGGGATGTACACCAAATTTGGTATGGAATAACATGACTATGACGAATACAAATAACAGGTAGTGACATGAAAATAATGACGTGCATGCCAAGTACGGCACGATTTACATGTCACGCTCATGGTGCACTCGTGGCGGCTTCGCTGCTTGATGCACACGAAAATTGGTATGGTGTGACAAGAGTATATGACGAACATAAGCTACTGGTATAATTCAAATCATAATAGGCATGCCATGTAAAACATGATTTACATGACATTGTCTCGGGGCGCTCGCGGTCGTTTAATGAAATGCATATATACGAAAATTGATATGCCGAGATATTCCTGTATGACGAACGTTAGTGACAGCTGGGAACATGTAAATCATGCCTTACATCACATGCGTGCCATTATTTTCATGTTACCACCTTGTATGTATGTTCGTCATACAGTCACGCCACGCAATACCCATTTTGGTGCACATCAAGCCAGCGAACTGCCCGCGAGTGTACCATGAGCCTGGCATGTAAATCACGCCCTACATGACATGCGTGCCATTATTTTCATGTTACCACCTGTTATTTATGAAGGACACAAGGTGACTTTTAAGGGCTCGTTTTTCTTTGTTAGACACAATATTAATTAGAACTAACACACAATAATGCCAAGGGACGTATAGGGGGTGTTATTTCTAGTAATTAGAATGTAAATGTGAAGAAAGTAAAGTGGACGAAAAGATAACTTGCCACCGGCAGGGACCGAGCCTGCGACTTTCGAATAACGCGTGCGATGCTCTACCACTGAGCTACGGCGGCGGTCATCCTCTCGTCCACTTTATGGTGTATATATGTACATTTAAACCTATAGGAGTGTTAATCAGCGCGGGTCGCAGCCATGGCGGCGAGTGTGGAACACTCTTTTTCTCCCTGTTGAAGCCACGTAGCACGTGATCTTTTTACGAGCCGGCAACTGACCAATAATCCCTCGCATACTACCTGAAGGCATCAAGTCTGCCAGAACGAGACCCTCACTATGAATGAAGGAAACAAGGTGACTTTTAAGGGCTCGTTTTTCTTTGTTAGACACAACACCTGTTATTTGTGTTCGTCATACAGTCACGTCACGCAGTACCGATTTTGGTGCATATCAAGCCAGCAAACCGGCCACGACAGCATCATGAGCATGGCATGTAAATCATGCCTTACATGACACGCGTGCCATTATTTTCATGTTACCACCTGTTATTTATGTTCACTTCACAGTCACGTCAGGCAATACCGATTTTGGTGCATATCAAGCCAGGGAACCGGCCTCAGTGCACCATGAGCGTAGAATGTCAATCGTGCCTTACATGACATGCGTGCCATTATTTTCATGTTACCACCTGTTATTTATGTTTACCACACAGGCACGTCACGCAATACCGATTTTGGTGCATATCAAGCTAGCGAACCGGCCGTCAGTGCACCATGAGCATGGAATGTAATCATGCCTTACATGATATGCGTGCCGTTATTTTCATCTTAGCACCTGGTATTCATGTTCACCACACAGTCACGTCACGCAATGCCGATTTTGGTGCATATCAAGCCAGCGAACCGGCTGTCAGTGCACCATGAGCATGGCATGCAAATCATGCCCTACATGACATGTGTGCCATTATTTCCATGTTACCACCTGTTATTTATGTTCACCACACAGTCACGTCTCGCTATACCAATCGTCAGCAGCCAGTATTCATGGCGCGCTGATCATTAAATGTGAGCCCAAAGGCGTGAATTTGTCGCCAAACATAATTAAGAGCTGCCCGGCAATGTCATTGTGGATGAACCTTCTGCGGCAACCACGCGAAACAAGCTGAACTAGTGCAGCGAAGACGCAGACATTCCCCGAAACAACATTCGCGAATTCTCAACGAAACGCTTACCTCACAAAGGTGGGTATCAGTCGCAGGAACACATTTATCCCGCCGTATTCTGCGCAGCCACACAGCTCGTCGCTTGGCATCCTTTTTCCCGCTGGGAATAGCAAAGAGGGCTTTGCTCGTTTCCCGCCGGCTGCTGCACCCAAAAGCGCAGCACCCAGGCGTTCTTTGATGCCTCGAGAGGCTTGCGATGAAGTGTCAAAACGATACGTGATATAATGTTTCTGCACGCTTTTCTGAGGCTATAAAAACAATAGCCCTCCAAAGCGCCGTGCGTCGGCGGCCGGGAGACACTGGCGAGGCGAGCCAGTTGGCCCCTTTATGTGGCGAAGCCGACGAAAGGGCGCGGCGGCGCAGAGAAAACGAACGCGGTACTTTTCCCGTTACAGTGACTTTAGTGTGTACGTGCCTAGTGCTCAAAGTCTGCTGAGCGCTTTGGCGGCCCGCGCGAATTTTAGCTGTGGCGGGCAAAAATTATGACCACGCGCGCGGTAATTCTGGTAGTGTTGTCGCTGTTTAGGAGATGCGGTAAAGCGTCGCCTTGGTAACCGGTCTGGTAACCAGCTTTGTGGCACATGTTTTCATGGCCGTCGAGTTAGACGTGGTTTCGATCGCCTGTGTGTTCAACACCATGCACGCTCATTTCACTAGTAAGCGTATGTTTTCTGGAATACATGCTGTCGTAATCTTCAAACCTCGCTTGCAAACGAGCGAAGATTCGTAAATTTGTCAGCGCTGCCATTGTCAAACGTTGTCATAACTGTCAATGTTTCGCTTGGAGGGCAATACATTCAATTTTTTAAGAATCCTGTTTACTTGTAGACGTTTTCGACGCGCTCTTTCAGCATTATTTTAAGCGAAGCCATGACACAATGCGTGCGTAATTCTGAATTTTACGATCGCATGCTATATATTCTCCAACCGATAGTTTTCGGTGTATCTTTTTCTGCACAACAAAGCAGTGAACTGTATCTTAGTCGCAGCCATTGAAGCTTTCTTTTAAAAAAAACCACTCTGTATATGCAGAACCATCAGTGACTCCCTTGGTGCAAGGTAGTCAACTATTTCATCCAAGAGCGCCGACCAGAGTATTTTGACTCCCCTTAGAAAAAAAGGTGGTCATCGGCTGTCACAAAGAGAGTCAAGTAGACGTGACTCTCTTTTGACTCTTTTTTTAAGAGTGTAGTGCGGTGATCGTTGGTTATGCAATTAGGTGGAGACATGTGATCAGTTCTTGCTGCATTGCCGATGTTTTTCCTCCCTCAGAACACGAACCATCGAAACTATAATGCGGCAACATGGTATGTCACTTGCTACATCTTTGCTGCTGTCGTTTTGAGCTTCCGTGTTGGCACACTCGGACAAGAATATGTGCATTTCTGGGGATAACTTACTATCTGATTCAAATTGATACAATTGTTCCATCAATTTATCATATTAATTGCGAAGATCTCTTATCGAACCAAAGAGACTTTGACCGTTTCCATCTATCTATCTCGCTATCTGTCCATCTAACCGCCGACGTCGGACGCTCTCGTGGTCCCCTACTTAACTTTGTATGTACAAAATTAGCGTAAGAGGACATGAATGCATGGTGAACAAGATTCACACGTTATTACATGAATAAGGTGACTTGCCTGTACGTCATAAAATGCTTTCGACCAGTCACGTGTGGCACGTACCCGCATACCAACACGCGTGGTATATGCGTCACAGGTGATACACAGTTCATATGAACCCAGGGACAGCAGCAGTTGACAGTGCTAATCGTAACGCGATAGCTTTAAGCACCCCGTATCCAGATATTGCGGTAGTGGCGTCGGTGGCGTTGTCCATGAGGGAAAAATTCCCCCCGAAGCGAGGAATAAAAATCACGGCTCAAGCAGGAATCGAACCCAGGCATTCTGCATGACAATCACGCACTGTACCACAGAGCCAACCTAGTGCTTCAAAGCGCTTCGGAAAAAGACCGTAAGCAAGCTACATGTCGGTGCAACGCCACCCGTGTTTGCAGTTGTGGCTGTAGCCTATTATAATAATTTAACAAACAATGTATAACTGTGGCTCCGCAAGCTATACAGTCAAGTGTTGCTCGAATACGCCGACGAATGTCACTCATGATATGGAAAACATCGCACCGTAGTGTGCACTTCGTTGCCATAAAACTGACCCTTCCCACGCAAGTGTAGTCGGCGTGCCTGGTAAGCCCACAATATACGCATACTCAATGTACACAATGACGTCGATCCTCCTGGTAACCCTTGGCTCGAAATGAAAAATCCTGCTTAGACTGCTACTCATTGTCTGTTCCGCATGAAATCAATTCCCACAATGCGTAGGGTCTGGCGAATTTTTTTAGCTTATGGTCTTCGGTCAAAATGATTGATTCCTCTGTTTTCTTCCTTTTTTTGGTGTTTAATGTTTAATTGAAATGCTTGACTTGGTGTTCTGATATTCCTTAAGAACAATAATTCATTCTAATAATAATAATATCTGGGGTTTAACGTCCCAAAACCACGATATGAACAATAATTCATTCTGATTGACTCCATAATCTCTAGCAGGAAGTGAAATTGTTAAGATCTTGTGATACGCCCAACTGTTCGCCAGTCCCCCTGAGGTGCCCATCACCGTAGGATCATCATGATGACCACCACCATAATCAAGTGAAGCTAAGCCACTGCTCGTTACCGGTGGCACAGCGGTTACGGTGCTCAGCTGCGAACTCGAAAGTCATGTATTCGATCACGGCCGCGGCGGTAGTATTTTTCATGGAGGCGAAATGCTAGAGGCTGGTGTAATTATATTTAGGTGCAAGGTAAAGAACCTCAATTGGTCAAAATTTGCGAAGCCCTCCACTACGGCGTACCTCGTAATCATGTCGTCGTTTTGGCACGTAAAACCTCAGAGATTATTATTATTACTCGCCCTCGACCTGTCATCTGTTAGTATAGTCATTCTTTCCTCATTGGTGCATTCTATGCCACGTTTGAGCATACCTTCATGCTTGTGTCAGTAGTTGCGTAAACATGTATCAAATCGCACAAGTTCGTTAAAGAACCCCAGGTGGTGGAAATTTCCGCAGCCCTCCACTACGGCTTCCCTCAGAGCGGTAACGTTGTGTCCGTCGAATAGTACGTCGAGGTCGCTAGTCCGCCGTCTTGCGTTGCGGTTGGGTCGCGGCGTCGGGTCACGGCTGCGTCGGTTTCTTCCGCTGCTTCTATGTTGCGTCGTCGGGTCTTCTTCTGTTCGCGAGGTTTCGTCGGCAGGGCTTCGTCTGCTTTGCGTCGTGTTCTGCAAGTCTCGTCACGTTGTCGTCGTCCGCGGCCGCGGAGGATCTTCGGCATTTCGTCGTACAGCAACCACATCTCCATCGGTTGCTGCCCTGGTTTCCCGGATACGGGCTAGGCGACCAGCCCCGGTTTGGGCCAGTGTACTTCCGGCGGTGCGGTGACCTGTAGCGGCCGGGCGACGGCGTGCGGGAAAGTCGTCGTTCTTGCCACTGTGTTCCGATCAGGTAGTCATCGATGTCGCGAGGCCGTTCGCCTGGCTGCGGGCGCGGTGCGTTGACGCCGAATCCGCGTAGCCCCGTCTATCACTACTGGCCGCAGCAGTACGTGTGGCCGGCCTCCCCGCAGTGGTAGCAGAGCGGGCGTTTGTCAGGGGCGCGCCAAACATCGGTCTTCCTTGGTGCGTAGCGCTGGCCGACAGGCGCACAGTATAGGGCGTCTCTGGCGGCGTCTGGCGACGGTACTGCGGCGATGTGGCGTCGTGGCGTGGGCGTGGAGGAGGAGCATGACGGCGGGCTGCAGCAGCATAGCTCATAGCTTGCGGCTGCGGCTCTGCTAGCTGAGTTGCGCCCAGTGACTGCTGGATCTCTTGGCGCACGACGTCAGCGATGGAATCTACTTGAGGTTGCGGCGAAGGTAGAATTTTTTAGATGCAAAGTATCTTATGGCGGAGTTCAATCCGGTGGTGGTGGTGGTGTGCGGCGTGACCGCCCTTACTGCGCATGCGCGTACCCTCTCCCCTCCCCCTCTCCACACACCCTCTCCACTTTCCCTCTCCCACTCTCCACTTCTCCTCTCCCCTCCCCCTTTCCACTCTTCCTCTGAAACGCGGGCTAGACATGCCGAAATTCTCTCCTGCGCAACACCGCGATGAGCACCAGCGCATGCGCGTCCCCTCCCCCTCTCTCTCCTCTCCTACGCTGCCCCCCTCTCGCACGCCTGCCGACTGCGTTCCCCGCTCGCCCTGTGAGAATTAACGGCCAGGCTAAGGGAAGACAAGACACGCGTAGCGTTCCTCTTCGCGTTCCACGACGCGAGGTCGGTAGCATGCCCAAAGAACGCCAACGGAACGCGATCGTGCAAGTGCTCCGGCTTCGCATCGCCTCATGGTCCCCTTTAGCGGGAAATGGTGTAATTTTTCGTAGCTCCTCTTGCACGATTGCTCGGATCGTGTCACGCAGGTCGGCAGATCCTAGTGCTTGAACGTCGGCGTAGCCTGTGGCCGAGATTAGAAAACCAGCGCAAAACCACAGGACACACAGGAAGGGGACGCACACAGCGCTGAACTCTCAACAAATTTATTGTGAAAAACCAAATGCGAGAAGCTGCGGTTGTATTGCCGCGTTCGCAGCTCAAGCGTTTCCTCGATTGTCGAAGCCTCGGCGAGAAATTCGGCGACCGTTGTGCGCGGGTGGCGGCCAAGTCCCACGAAGAGTTCTTGTTTTACACCCTGCATAAGCAGGCGAACTTTTTTGTCTTCGGGCATCGCGGCGCCGGCTTGGCGGAAAAGTCAAGTCATCTCTTCCGTGAAAATGGTGACGTTTTCATTTGGTAGCTGCACCCGGTCTCCAGCAAGGTAGCGGCTCTTTCCCTGCGGACAACGCTTGCGAACCTGTGCAGGAATGCGCTGCGGAATAGGTCCCAGGTCTGAAGTGAGGACTCCCGAGTCTCAAACCAGGTTCTTGCTGCGTCTTCCACGTAGAAGTTGTGGGTATTGCCCTTCGCTCTGGATAAGGAAGACGCTACGTAGCTCCGGCTCACGCGCTCGCGCGCTCACGGCGGAACGGCGGCCGGCAGTCGAGCCCGGGACTCCGCCCAGTAAAGGTGTTTTTCGTCGCTCTGCCTCGGTGTACATTCTGAGGGCTTCAGCCGACCCTTGGCCCTGAGCCTACAAAGTAAACGTGGCGCAGCTTGTCTTCGGTGCTGCAATTGTTAAAGGCGGCGACACGGTCGTACGTTTCAATCCAGGTTTCCGAGTCCTCGAATGATGAACCGCGGAACGTTGGCGGCTCCCTGGGTTGCCGCAGCAGAATCGGTGCAGGCAGCACAGTGGCTGTCATCGTCGCTGTTGTCTTCGTCGCCGTGGCTCTTGGCTTGTGCCGTAGGAGTCGAAATTGAGGGGGAAGTCCTTTCAGTCTGCAGCTGGCTCTACTGTCGCTGATGATGTCGGTGTCTTCTTCGCGACGTGGGCTGGGTTCACGGCGTGACGGGGGTGTCCGGTACATGAAAGAAGCAGCACCTCCACCAGATGTCACGTGGTCGTGACGTCAACGAAGGCAGCAGTCAGCACGTCCGAGATGAAACTCTTTATTTGGCCGAACTTGTGGCCGGGAAACTGAGAGTCAAACTACAGCAATACACTGATGGCGGCGAAAAGAGCGTCGACCGTCGATCAACTGATAAGAGGTCAAGCGCGTCGGCTTTTATACAGGCGCTATCAAACTTTCCAGCGATATCGCTGGTGGCGGCATTATCTCTCGACAAAGCTGGACATTCGCGTGCGGCGCGCAATCTTAGTGGAACGTTCTAAAACAATCGCGAAGCTTCTTACACATCGCGGCGCGGCCTGCGCTGCGCGTTGCCCACAGTCTTTGTGGGTGAAGCTTCAACTCATGAAAAGTAAGACGCGCGGCAATATGAATTTTTTCGTTGGAGCCTTTCAAAAGTCGTAAATATGTAACCTAACAAAAGAAGCAATTCTGTCAATATGTCTAGCTTTAAAAACAGGAAAGCAGTTCATATCATGACGCCAGGGGCGTAGCCAAGGGGGGGGTTGGGGGGGTTCAAACCCCCCCCGAAATTTTTCAGTTTTGCTTGCGTATATAGGCACGCACACATACAAACGCACGCACGAACATACATAAAGTATGGTTGAACCCCCCCCCCCGAAAAAAATTTCTGGCTACGCCCCTGCATGACGCGATGTTCGATTAAGTTAAAATAAGTGAGAAAGGAAGAGTACATATTCATATATAAATTCATATTATGTTAATTGGAACACTGTCCTCGGCATGTGATAGTGCATATCAGCTGCAACCTTGGCTGCTTAACCTCATCCCTGGAGCCCATCCTGCAGGTTCCCACTGCTGCCCGACTCAACCGCACCCACTCGTCACTGCGGTGCGTCGTGGAACGGTGCATTGGAGTCCTCAAGGCCCGCTTTAGGTGCCTGCAGAGGGACAGAGCACTGTACTACCGCGCATTCTTCACGTCGAAGATCGTCGCAGTTTGCGTGGTGCTTCACAACCTCGGTATTCAGCAGCAGCTGTCTTAGCCAGACGACATCCTTTGCACTGAAGAACTTGAGTGAGAAGATGCGGACCTTTATAACAACAACAATAGCGACGACCCGGCAACAGTAGCCATGTACCAGGCGGGTAGGCAAAGGTGGGATCACGCTCTGCAGTGGTTCACAGCTGGGCACCACTCTACCTGATGGGGTTCACAGTCCTGCGAGATGTGCACAGAAACATGAAACACAAGAAGCTCTTGTTTTTTCTCATGGCAAAGTAACCACTTGCATTGTGTTCGATCCTATACCTATCTCCTATACTTGTGTTCTTGCAGGAATTGTATTCTAACAAAATACATGGCTGATCCCTCTGTCATAGGAATCGTTATAACACGAAAGTGAAACGTGCCTTCACGGACGTAGTTGAGCGTTTGTTGTGCATTCTTTCGCCCCACGGGCGAATGAATGAATGCTACAGCAACAAATTGTAATGTCACGCGAAGAACGGCAAGCAGCGCGAAACTTGCAACGCGCTGCTCAATCAGGAACGACGCAGGGAACGAAACATACACCGGATGAGAGCGAACTGTCACATTTGTAACTTATTTCTGCGTGACCACCGCGCTCCTTTCGCAAAAGCGGCCGCTGCAGTGAGCCAAGTGACCTTCGTGCTCTCAACGCAAGACGTACGAGCCACCGCGATCACGAGATAAGCGCACGCACGAGCGACCACGCCCTGTAGAGGCGGGCGCTTGTCGCAACGGTGGCGACTTTTAAAGCGCGCTCTTCGAGCCCTTCGCGCCGTCTCGCTAGTGATAACGAAAACACGCTGTAACACTGATTACTGAGTACCGCCACCGGCAAATGGTGTATATAAATAGCTCGCCGTTAGCATTACGTAGAACGTTGCGTCCGTGGTCGAATCGTTTCGCGCTGCGCGCTGCGGAGCGAGGGGTCGTAAGTTCGATTCCCGGTGACGGAACTTTTCCTTCTAGTTTTTCTTCTTTGCCCACTGTTAGTCTATATATTACAACGTCATATTCGCGACGGAAATACGTCAGTGGAGCCGTGGTGGACTGTCATGAGTAAAGGGGCACGGGGCGCGTGCCGGACAGCGCAAGGCGTCGATGGTGTGCGGGGAATGAAAAAGTACCCGATGGTGTGCACCCCCGCCACGTCGACGGAAGCCATTGGCCGGAGAAAGGCGCGTGCCACGCGACCCGAGCCGTCGAGGAAGACCACAGGAGAAGAGAAGTCATTGTTCGGTGGAGTTGTCGAGGAGCAAGGTGGTGCAGGCCAGCGTCGCACCCGCGACGAGAGCAGCAGGACTGAGTTCTGGAGGCAGCGCTGTGCATGCCCCGGGAGGGTGGCCGTCGACATCGGGGTCTACCGAACGAGGCGTCCCGGGCTTGCGGCAGCCTCATCACGCAGTTCTCGTGGCACCTGCGGCACTACCACAGCTCGGCACGACGACAGCGACCCACCGACAATCACCGGAGAGCCACGACGACAGTTCGAGCCCGTGGCACTGAGCAGAGGCCGACAATTAGGCCTAGCTGGGAGGGACCGGTGTTCTCCGAGAGGAAGGAAATATCGGCGAGAAAGACGATCAGCGAGGCGTCTGATCGACGGCGACGGCCCTGAGACGTCGACAGGAGCTGCGGCGACGGTACTGGGCGTCCACTTTGGAACTGGACCGAGTCAACGGACTCCACGAACGCAGTAAGAACGTTCGATGTGTAGCGCGACTAACTGAGAGGCCATAGTGGCCAGTAGCTAGAGTAGAGAGGAGCTAGACATAGCTCGAACGTTGTGTAAGGTTAGTGACTGCGCGTTAACTTTGCATTTCTGCACTTGTTACTTTTATTATAAATTCTGAGTGCGTGTTCATTATTTTGGTTTTCCGTGGTGTGTGCGATAAAGTTTTGTTGGTCTGTCACGCAGGCCAATGTGGAGATGGCATTGTCGGCGCTGAAGTTTGTTACAGCGAAAGCTGTTCTGAGATCACAACAGCTGACTTTGGACCAGATTTGTCCGCCGTCGCCGGTGTCCGTGACCGCAATCGCGTGATATAAGAAAAAATTAAATGAGAAAGAAATTTCTAGGATCGGATGGAATTTTAACCCACACCCTCTGTGTGGCAGTCGGGTCTTCCACCAGAGTGCCACGCTGGTGCTTGTAACTCCTTCACAAAAACACTCTTTACAGGCGTCATGTCGGGCAAGGAATCGCGTTAATATATGTATAGAGTGGCAGAAGAGGAAAATAACATCCAGTCATGATACAATGCTAATAGCGCAAAGAGTGTGTGCTTTAATGCTTCCCATCAGTGTTGCGGTGTTGCCCCACCAGAATTGGAATGACTCCGGAATCATTCCATATTTTCGCGACCCCGGAATGGAATGGGGACAACGCTTGGAGCAAATGAATGAGAATGGAATTAAGCGCCTTTTGCACAAAATGGAATGGGAATAGAATTATGTCTTTTTTCGAAAATATAGCACGTTTTCGTCTACGTCCTGTTTTTGAAATTTCAAACATTAGTAAGTCAGAGCCTCGAAATTAACAATAAAGCAGTATTTTTAAAATGGCTTGGCTAATTACAAGCACGGTACATTTTTAAGCAACGCGCCTACTACAAAGCGAGGCATAAGCTAGTGTACAAACAAATGCATTATCCCAGCAGATACGAAGGGAGAAAACAAATTATTTCTGCGCGTTGGTTCCCGTTGATACCCCCACACGAAAGTGGCGAATATTCTATGCACAGCCCGATCTTTCTCTCACGAGCAGTTTAGTACCTGACGCACACAAATAACGTTTGCGACAAGGAAGACATTGCATACCTGTGCACAGGCGAACACAGAAAGTTCTCCTCACCCCATCCATGCTTGCGAGGCGCGCTTGACAAGCGTGAGTGCTGACGAGCAGTGTGGCCCAGCGCTCCGTATTCGATGCAAAGGCACAAGGTGCCCGAGCGGCGCACTGTTCCAGCTAATACCAGCAGATGTAGATGTAGATGTTGATCCTGTACTGCTGGCTCACACCCGCTTAGGGGGTCGGCCAAGAATCGGGTAGCTTAGAAAAAATTATTTAAAAACCAGTAATGAGAATAATTTCTTATTTTGTATAAGAAAAAGATTTTTTACAAGTTAATTTTGTGAGAATAATATTTAAAAAAAAACATGGCTGATCCCTCCGTCATAGGAATCGGTATAACACGAAAGTGAAACGTGTCTTCACAGAAGTAGTGCTTATGATATATGAGAGCTTGTACAATGTCTATTCGTGTTTGGCAGCTATAGCACCGTTTGACGTGGATGCACCCATGTTGACAGCATGTCTCTATCGCGAAGACTAACGCCCATGATCATGATTAAACCGTTGAGGTAGCTGACGGTGTGAACATATATTTGGACACAGCGAATCGTGAATCGCGCGTAAGGATGATATCAACAAGTTCATAATCAACATTGGTACCCGGTATGCACTTCTTCAAAGCGTCGTCAATTAAGGAGAGAAACGGCACGGTGTGCGCTTTCTAGTAATGGGTAGCCGACGCCTGTGCTCATGCATACATAACACACACTGCACTTCAGCAACGCGGGAGGTAGAGGTTCGTAGCCTGAGCCGCAAACGCGTGCGTCCCGCTGGCCTCTGTCTCGCAGGCGCTGCTCTCGCTCCACCAAGGCACGACATTCGCCCGTCGAAATCGCGTCCTTTCTGCAACGCATATTGCAGCAGTTTTGTTAGTCGGTGCTCTCGCAAATGAAGCAGTCGGCGGCAGAGAAATCCCGTTCGTGCACGTGGAAGCTGCACTACTCCGATGAGCCGACGCACGCATCCAAAGGCAAAGAACGTAACTGCGTCAAGGGTGCCTCGGCGACGCCAGCGCGGCCAGTCTACCTCTCTGGTATCGAGACGCTTTAACCATGACCTCCGATATCACGTGCAATCTCGGAGTAAGCGCTAGTAAGTGTCGATCGTAAGCATTACTTCTTTTCACCTCTCACAGACGGCGGCACCGCCCCGCTCCGCCCGCCGCGAAAGAGAAGGTGTGAAAGATATAAGGCGCGTTCGCGCCGTGCCTAGCATCTCCCGAGTTGGCTTAGTCGGTAGAGCGTCGGGCGCTTGCCGTCGCGGCCGCAACGTCGTGGGTTCGATTCCCAGCGGGGTATCTTTTTCTTGGTTTTTTTCTTTCTCACCCGTTGGCGTCCATTTTATCAACGTCATATCCGTGACGGATGTACTTGGTGGACCCCGGCATAAAACACTTTCGTGTTAAAAAAAAAGGAAAAAGGCGGGTGGAATTAATTTTCATCAAATAAGAAATACATAAATACTGAAACGAATCTTCCTGTAATTTGCTTCTGGTTAACTATGGAGCTTTTGAACTGTGGTATTGTTTAAATCTCTTTGACTGTTCTATGAAATCTTGCATGGCCTCGCATACTTTCCCGCTGCTGTGCCCAAGGGTAAGTGCACCTAGAGATAGTAAATTTGAGGTTCTCAACTCTAATCCCATGATGCGTAACGGCGTTTCTGGAGATGCCTTTCGTAATGTAGAAAACTTCTGACATGAGATCAGAAATTGTTCTATTGTTTCCTCTTGCCTACATTAACAACAAAGGGGTGATGGTGCCAAACCGGCTCTATATAAATGAAAATTTAATGATGGAATAGGGCAACGCAACTTCGTAATTATAACTTCCAGATCTCTGTTTTGACATGTTGAACTTTTCCAGGGTGTCATTAGATGATTGAAGTCCGGGGAATTTCTTAAAAATGATATACTGAATTCTCGCATCATCATTTGCCTCCGAAATCTGGCCGCTACTATAAAAGCTGATGTAGGGGTAATATTAATAGCTGGTCCGTCTAACACCGCTTTTGCTAATGTATCAGCTGTTTCATTTAGAAATAGACCTCTATGCCCAGGTACCCATACTAAACGAGCATACGTTAAGTGCTCAGGTGTTAGGGATTTGAACTCTTTCAATGTTTTAATATCACCGGATGCCGTGAGCGCACTGCACACTGATAAAGAGTGGGTGAGTGAATAAACTTTATTAAAAGTCGGGGTGAGGCGGGGGGAAGAGGGGATTAACCCCTGTCCCGTCCCACTCTCCGTCGATGGTGATGACGTCAGGTGACGGATTGAAGCGCTTGGACCCGGGCGGCATCCTCGGCTTGCCGGACGGCCCAAAGTTGGTCGGTCAGCTTGTCGCTGGTGAGTGCCGCCTCCCAGCGGCAGCGACGCCGACGCAGCTGATCCGCAGCAGTGACCACAGCCGCGGCGGCGGTCGGCCCCTGCCCTCGCGCGGTGGTAGCAGTTCGTCCCTGTCTAACATGCCTCGCGAAGTGAGCGGCGGCAGTGACATTAGGTCTCCTGGCACATTCCAAAAGCATGTGCCGCAGTGTGGCTCTTTCCCCGCACGCTTTACACGCGTCCGTCGTCTATAAGCTCGGATAACAGATGCGTAGAATCGCCGGGCTGGGGTCCGTTATTATTACTGCTGAATTTATTGATGTGGGCAGTTTACGAAGGGCCAAGACTATCGCTAAATATTCTGCAATAAAGATGGGTGTGTAATCTGGAATTCGGAGCGAAAAAGACCAGTCGAGAACAGGGCAGTATATACCGATGCCACACTTTTCCTCTCTGCGACGCGTCCGTCGCAATGACTACGTTTGCTTGCATTCTGACCAGGTAGTCCTGCAGGGTAGCTCTTAACGGTAGGTGTTTTGCAGTGTTAGGGAAAATGTCATCGAAGTAGATTTGAAGAGAATTTGTCGCATTACTAATCGGAATAACCTCCCTTATTTGGACGGACAGTGGATCGAGGAGAGATTGTACAAATTTTACTTGAGGTGTGTGAAATGTAGGCCAATAACAATAAAAAAAATAAACCGGGTTGCGCAATGAAAACTGTTTGGTTACGCCTTAAAGGGGATTCAAATGCCCTTAAATATGTTGGTACAGCCCATATTCTGAATCTAGTGACAAGTGAGGGAATTCTAGCTTCCATATACAAAACATTATTCGCTACAAATTTAGGTAACCCTAAGCACATGCGCAGTGCTTGCCTTTCCAGAAGAACAAGGGGACGAAGCTTATAGGCAGGTGCCCCGGAGTATAAAACACTCCCAAATTCTAGAACCGGTCGTACATACATGCGGTATATTGATAATAACGTGGCTCTACGCATTCCTGATCTCCTGTTGCTTATCCTCCGTAGGATACCAACTGCCCGAACACCCTTCGCTGCGATATATTCTGTGTGGCTTCGCCATAAGAGAGAGCTGTCATATATCACTCCCAAATATTTGATATTTTGAACTTGTGGAATGATGTCAAGTTTGTATGATAGAGATAAATGCATTGGGTCTTTTATTGGGAATACTAGTACCGCACACTTGTTCACGTTTAGAGAGAGATGAATAGCGTCAAGCCAATGTTCTATTTCAGATAAGTACATTTGCAGGTTTTGATAGAGAGCGTGAATGTCATTAGCTGATGAAAAGAACGCTATGTCATCCGCATAGACGTACCGCAAAGGTTATGCATAGATCTAGAGGGTTTTCTTCCCCATTAACCAAATCTTAGTTTTCTTCATATTCCCAACCGCTCGAGACGCGTGGCAAAACTGCTTAGTTTTTCATTCAATTATATGGACAGTCTCGGCTGGATTTTGCCGTCGCCGTCATGCACCGTATATGTATAAGTATTATAAAGAGGTTTATTAGCAGCGACGATATTCGACGATACAGCGACAGTCAAGGCGGGGCCGACTCTCAGCGCGAGCTGCGTTCTCTTCGAGCCGAAGAGGGCGACCCACTAGAAGGTGTTCGAGAGGACGACCCATTATCAAGTTCGAACGCTTCGCTACAATTACCCCGGGTAGGAAAAGGGAGCCACCTGGCGACCTAGCAACTAGTCACTATGAGGGGGTCGTGGTAGGGCTTCAGGCGCTCCACGTTGACAATGTCGCGCCCTCGACGGCGCATGTCCGAAGACGGTTCTATGGGTTCGATGAGGTAGTTGACCGGGGATGTGCATTCGACGACACGGTAGGGGCCTTCGTATTTGGGCAGTAGTTTGGAAGAGAGGCCAGTTGCAGTGGTAGGGACAGAGAGCCAAACGAGCGCTCCAGGGAGGAACGTGGGCGCAGAAGTGGTGTTGTCACCGCGAATGCTCTTCTGCCGCTCTTGGTTATGCGTAGTGAAGGTCTTGGAGAGCTCACGACACTCCTCAGCAAGTCTGGCTGTGGCAGAAATAGGCGCACATTCAGAGCGATCCGGCTTGTATGGAAGTATCGTGTCCATGGTGTGCGACGGGTGCCTTCCGTACAGTAAGAAGAAGGGTGAAAAACCAGTAGTGCTCTGAGGGGCGGTGTTATAGGCGTAGGTGACGAAGGGCAGAATGGCATCCCAATTGGTGTGATCGGCGGCGACGTACATCGAGAGCATGTCGCCGAGCGTGCGGTTAAAGCGTTCGGTTAGGCCATTCGTCTGCGGGTGGTAAGCAGTAGTTTTGCGGTGAACAGCATGGCACTCTTTGAGAATGCCTTCCACGACTTCCGACAAGAAGACACGGCCTCGATCGCTGAGTAGCTCCTGAGGTGGACCTTGACGTAGCATGAATCGGTGTAGTAGGAAGGAGGCAACATCGCGCGCTGTAGCCGCTGGGAGGGCGGCGGTTTCGGCGTATCGCGTTAGATGGTCAACAGCGACGATGGCCCAGCGGTTACCAGCCGAAGTCAGAGGAAGTTGTCCGTACAAATCGATGCCCACGCGCCCAAACGGACGGTTAGGGCAAGGTAATGGTTGTAGACCTGGTGGCGACACGTGCGTTGCAGGTTTTCGGCGTTGGCAATCGAGGCAGGAGCGAACGAACTTCTGCACGTAGCGGTACATCCCTCGCCAGAAGTATCGTTGTCGAATGCGGTGGTAAGTTTTGGATACCCCAGAGTGCGCGCATTGCGGGTCAGAGTGGAAGGCCTCGCATATTTCAGAACGCTGACTGCGGGGTATCACTAGTAGCCACTGGCGGCCGTCGGCGTCGTAATTGCGTCGGTGCAGTAGGTCGTCGCGAACGGCGAAATGGTGGGCTTGACGACGCAACGCGCGAGTGGATGGTGTTGCGGACGGATCAGTGAGCAAGTCGATCAGCGAGGTGATCCATTTATCCTTGCGCTGTTCGGTAGCGATGGTGTGAACGTCGATTGAAGCAACAGCTATGTGAGATACTGAGCAAGGGGCATTGTCGTCAGGCAAGGGAGAGCGCGAGAGGGCGTCGGCGTCAGCATGCTGGCGTCCGTTGCGGTACAGCACTCGGATGTCGTAGTCTTGCAGGCGAAGTGCCCAGCGGGCGAGACGGCCTGAGGGATCCTTCAGTGACGACAGCCAGCAAAGTGCATGATGGTCGGTGACGACATCAAATGGGTGGCCATACAAATAAGGTCGAAACTTTGTAAGGGCCCAGATGATCGCCAGGCACTCTTTTTCCGTGACCGTGTAATTGGTCTCGGCTCTGGTAAGCGTACTCTGGGATCGATACCCAGCACCTCCACCAAATTATAAAGAGGTTTATTAGCAGCGACGATATTCGACGATACAGCGACAGTCAAGGCGGGGCCGACTCTCAGCGCGAGCTGCGTTCTCTTCGAGCCGAAGAGGGCGACCCACTAGAAGGTGTTCGAGAGGACGACCCATTATCAAGTTCGAACGCTTCGCTACAGTATATATATATATATATATATATATATATATATATATATATATATATACATAAAAGCCCCAAGGAAAAATAATTCAGAAAAATGCTTCCGAAGCGCGGAATCGAACCAGGGACGTCTTGCTCCGCAGCGAGTGGCGCTAACCACTACGCCACAAAACGCAGATCCTCCACGTAGCTAACGGCGAGCGTTATATACACACCCTTTACCGCTGGACGGACTCAGAGACGGCAGGCGCTTATAAGCGTTTCTTCATTACCAGCGAGATGGCGCTAGGAGCGCGACGGGCGCATTTTAAAGTCGTCGGCGAGCTCGCTCGCTTCTCCTATTTGCGCAAGGAGAACCTTGCCCTTCCGCTGTCTGCTCGCGCGGTTTTCTCGTGGTGAGGGGAAGACTTTCACCGTGATGTCCGCGCTCATGTTACAGAGCGTACGAAAGTCACTCGAGCTCAAGGGACGCCGCTAAACGAACAAGCAGAAGATGAGCGCGAACTATCAAGTGTCACAGCTCGATACTTGAAGCACGCTAGTTTCCTTCGCTGCAGAATTGGGCATAGCGCTAACACACACGGACGGGGAAGAGACAACAGGACAGGCGCTAACTTTCAACTGATTGTTTATTTTCGAAAGCAACGGTATAATAGATCCGTACGCAAAGCACCACTCATCGCCCATGAAAACCTGCAGCTCATGTTCCTTCGCTGCTTAGGCCGCCTTTGCAACAGGAGCGCTGTTCAAACTGAAAGCATCCATTGGCGAGGCTCACTTCGTATAGCATTAGTTTCTTGCTATCGCATTCATTGATTCGCCCTTGCGGCGAAACTGTGACTTTTTTCAATACCATTTTTGTCAGCAAAAAAAAAAATACGCTATGTCGTCATTTTAGCATTAACATATTTAAGCTTAAACAATATTAAAACACCATCATTCGTTCAAACACGCTGACCGTGCTAATACTATAGATAGCGGAAGAACTGCCCCTATGGGAATTAGTAGGGTGGTCGTACTGCACGAGATATGTCCCCAAGCTACTATCCCTCGACCTTGGTAATGTGTTTTGCGTACTTTTACCGTTCTTAATGCATCTGATAACATCAGCTTTATGGGGCGTTCATTCTTAACTCGGGTCGATTCCACGAAAGATCGAAAAACGGTGTATATTTGATGTTTCCGATTTTCCTGATAATTTTGTATGTTGTGCACATATGACTGCACAGCACGAAATCGCAGTTCGTTTTCAAATAAAAATTTTTTTTCATCACAGGAAAATTCGACCAGTGTCGCCGGTTGACGACGACCATTTTACGAAGAGTTCGTTTTCGTAAATTCGCAATCATGCTGGCAGCTACTGAAGCTATATATTACAAATATCTTTCTTTTTGGCGGAAGTAGAAGTAAAGAGGAAATAGCTGGTATGATTTCATAGAATTCTGAGCAAATTATGTATTTTTAAAAATTCACGAAAAACGCTGCGTTTTTGAAAATCAGTCAAATTTGGGACGCTATGGCTACTTCTGTGAACATCTCAGCTTGTTCATATTTGCAGTATGAATAGGCCTTTATGTGATTAATGAACCTCTGCATTTGTATTTCTCTAATAGTTTTCAAAGTTGTAAATTTTCATGCTCGAAACGCCAAAAAGAGAAAAGTGCTCCTCGATTAAAAAATCTATAATAAAAAAAACCCAATCTCAATTTTGTTCAAAGTTCCCCAAAATGTTCTCAAAGGACTGCAGAATGATATTATGAAAAAACATGTTGCATCATTTTTATTAGCACAAAAGCAGAAAATGTCAGACATTGTGTTTCCAGAGCGTTGTGGCTACTGCGTGAAGGACATCTCTAGTAACAAGAAAATGCAGTAACACGTCTTTTTTCTTCTCTGAGCTTCGCTAAACAACAGTAATGATCTATTGTCGGAAAGTGGGAACTGTTTTGTAAAGAAAAAAAGATCGTTCCAATTAAATGCATTTGCGTGGTTTGCGACTTCACGCCAGTGTTAGACATCCTTCAGTCCACAGTAGGCACTTTCTGTTGTAGCCTCCTTTTCTTTCATCTATTTCAGTTGAGTATAATTCATATCTTGAGTGCTAAAGAACGCATTCCCTCCATGCGTCTCTTATGATGATGTGGTGCACCAGAATTGAGAGATTGGTATAAAAGCCAAGGTCTCTTCATGAATGGAAATGAATTTCTGGAGAGCGGTCGCCAAGACGTGTGGTTTTTGTTGGCCCAAATGTGTATGTTATCAAACCTTATGTGATCAATGCAGAGTTTAAAATGAATGGATTACGTGAAGATTGGTGGCAGCAGTTTTGGCCACGGACAAAACACGTTTTGTTTGCATTGCATCTGCTTTGTTTTGCATCTCCTTGTATGTCTTGAAACAGTGCTGGCAGATCTGGTCTCCCTCTTGAATTGAGCGCGCATCCTACTTCATGACCCTCCGCAAAAGAGACTCGATACGATATCTTCTACATAACGAAAATTCCGCTGCAGCGGAATTTTCTTTTTGTGCACCATGAGGCAGTCCGTACAAAATCTCGGTCATGGCTATAACGCCTACCGTAGCCACCTTCAGAGCGTAGGACAGTGATCGCATCAAGGTGAAGCACAATTTGGATGCTTAACTTCTATCTCAGGTGGTGTTTGGCTGACTGGCACAGCCGTGCTCGTTGCTGTCGTCTGCTCAGGCGGGCGTCTATCGCGCCGCCCTTTGCACCTGTCCGCCTAACGCATGCTACTCCGTTTACACGAAGGCGTGTAGCGCGGGCTACTCGATCCGCCACACGATCCGCACGGTGCGGATCCAGAGACCGGGCGGGAGAGCGACGAGCGGTGAAAAATGTATCGTGTAACCAACGCAATCGACACCCCAGCATTTTCTCGTGCAGAGCGACAAAGCCTGGCAAACAATGTGTGGCTGCTGTGCTTAGGTTGCACTGCGGTACTCGCCGTTCACCACTGTCGCAATTTGCGATTTCTCACATTCTTACAATGCATGATCGACTCAGCTACACAAATTTCGCGTTTAGCTTCGTTGCTTTTATATAGGTAAGCGCATTTACTTTAAAAAAATTATCCAGAGGAATGAAAATGTCCGTGCTGCCCGTCGACGAGGAATATAAGTGGTGTCGCAAATGCATTTAATTGGAACGATCTTTTTTTCTTTACAAAACAGTTCCCACTTTCCGACAATAGATCATTACTGTTGTTTAGCGAAGCACAGAGAAGAAAGAAGACGTGTTACTGCTATTTTCTTGTTACTAGAGATGTCCTTCACGCAGTAGCCACCACGCTCTGGAAACACAATGTTTGACATTTTCTGCCTTTGTCCTAATAAAAATGATGCAACATGTTTTTTCATAATATCATTCTGCAATCCTTTGAGAACATTTTGGGGGACTTTGAACAAAATTGAGATTGGGTTTTTTTTATTATATAGATTTTGAATCGAGGAGCACATTTCCTTTTTTGGTGTTTCGAGCATGAAAATTTACTACTTTGAAAATTATTAGAGAAATACAAATGCAGAGGTTCATTATTCACATAGAGGCCTATTCATGCTGCAAATATGAACAAGCTAAGATGTTCACAGAAGTAGCCATAGCGTCCCAAATTTGACTGATTTTCAAAAACGCAGCGTTTTTCGTGAATTTTTAAAAATACATAATTTGCTCAGAATTCCATGAAATCATAAGAGCTATTTCCTCTTACTTCTACTTCCGCCAAAAAGAAAGATATTTGTAATATATAGCTTCAGTAGCTGCCAGCATGATCGCGAATTTACGAAAACGCACTCTTCGTAAACTGGTCGTCGTCAACCGGCGACACTTGTCGAATTTTCCTGTTATGAAAAAAATTTTTATTTGAAAACGAACTGCGATTTCGTGCTGTGCAGTCATATGTGCACAATATACAAAATTATCAGGAAAATCGGAAACATAAAATATACACACTTTTTTATCTTTCGTGGAATCGACCCTCGATAAAACTATCAAAGGTGTCTTTCCTGCGTTGAAGAATTGCAGGAATGTAATTGAGCTGCCCGGCCATTCCCAGAGTCCAAATGGGCTAAGTTTTTTCATTCCGAAGAATTGAAAGGAATAGAATTGCGACAAGTTCTAATTCCCCGGAATGAAATTGGAATGGAATGAAGGCGCCCATTCCGCAGCCCTGCTTCCCACCCACTGCAAAGTGCTCAGCCATAATACTTCATCATCAGCCACATCACAAAGTGCACATAATGCCTTACAGATGTGTAGTGGTTACCACGATTCTCAGAAGAATGACGAACATGGCATAGTAGGAACTTCGCTACTTCCGAAAAATTGCGATGATTTATCGCGCAGTGGGTACCTTGAATGTGTACTTGTATTGGTTGCCCCAAGAGACTCTAAAATGGGATCTACAAAGTCCGCTCTTCCAGCTTTCGCTGTGACTGTGCTGCGTATTCGGCACAGGCCTTGCTGTCTTTCTATCAGAACAGCGGTCTCGCACATCAGAGAATACACCCAATGACGTGCTGCTTCTGAGATCGTGCTCAATCCCTTGACACAAAGCATTGAGCCCACTAAAAAAAAATTCGTATTTGTCTTTTGAAAAAATAAATACTATGACTTTGAAATAATACTGGTTTGTGCTAGTTAGTAGGAACTCATGGTAGTTACTTCCAGTCCTCCGAAGAACGTGTTTTTACCCTTGTCCCACTTTCTAAAGAGGAAGGCAAGTAACTACATCACAAATCCAATGTTTTTTATGATTACTTTTACTTCAAATTTTTGCATACAAAAAAAAAGCGTTAGGAACCGTTACGGAACATTTTTTTTCGAACCCGAACAGAAACGGAACGGAACTTTTTGCAGTGGAACGAAACTAAAACCGAAACGAAAAAAATCACACCATATCCACGGAGTGAATGATGATGAGTGCGCGAAGCTGCGGAGGTTCATCGGTAAACCGTGAATCTTCCGTGAATTCTGCCCAGTACATCATCACCGACGTGAGATCGGGCGCGTTTATACTAAAGGTTCGATGAGAGTTATGACGACTTGCAGCTCACTTTAATTTTACAAGTACGCTGTGAATTTTCATTCTTTAGAAAACCATTGCTTTAGAAAACTTCTGGCGTCTTTCGTTTTGCTTTAGAAACATCTGGCGTTCTTTCGTTTTGCTTTTAGAAAACATCTGGCGTCTTTCGTTGGTTTATTTCATCAATCAACGGCGTTTTGAACAAAATTTTTATTGTTTAATCACGCACAGGAGAAATCTCACCAGGCACTACCTTGGAGGTAAACAATGGCTGCTAATGGGAATAAGAGACAGAAGAAGTCGGCTTTTAGCTAACACTTACACTTCTACTTCTACTAACGTTTCCTACTGGAACATGCCAATGGCAGCTAATGGGGAATGAGAGACAGAAGAATTCGGCTTTTAGTTAACGCGCACGCTGCGGATTTTTATTGTTCAACAACGCACAGGAAAAATCTCCCACCGGCACCACCTTGGAGGTCAAGATCTGGTACTAGCGTTCGACTGGTTACGCACTACGACCGCTACGACTACTACGACTACGAGGGACGAACGGGTGCCGCCTTAAGGAGCTTCGCCCCTAAAACATTTCGTTCCGACACCCTGGCCTTCATCATGTGACATTACGCCACGTGACGTCACATCGACGTCATGATGACGTCATAATGACTCCACACATTTGGCAATCTGCGACGTCATCGTGACGTCATCACGTGATGATGTTTTGCATCCCCACGGCACGACGCGCCGACGCCGCTGACGCGGGACGCCGACGGTCCAGTTTCGAATTTGATGAGGCGTTAAAGGCCTTCGCCTTAATAACGCCACAAGGCTGTCGCGTACGTCATGAAACCCTTCCCCTCAGTCACGTGTGGCGCATACCCACTTACCATAGCCCCTAGAATACGCGCCACACGTAGGTGGATGGCAACACTTTATTGAGGGGCTGAGAACGCGACTTTCTATCGCATAGCGGGGCGCTCCCACGTCGGGACGGGCAGGCCTAGCCTGAACGCCACGTTGTGCACTCTCTGGACGGCCCAATGCTGGTCCTTCATCACACCTTACACCACACGTAGATGGACGCAGATCACGGTTTGAGCTAGAATCGAACCCAGGCATTCAGTGTGTCAGTCGTGTATGCTACCGCAGGGCCACGTCAGTGCTTGTAGCTGCGTCGGGGAAATACCCTTGTAGCGACGCGCCAGTGGCGGCTAGCCGGCGGGAGAAAAAGACGACGAGCGCCGGAGGCTCGTGGCGCAAGGCAGTTCGAACGTTCGGGTGGTTTTGGCTGGCGGATGCCACGGCCACTGCTCCGCTTCGGCCTCTCGCTTCCTTCCTCGGCTGTACGCCTTCGTCTTCTCACTAAACGAGCGACGACAGCACGTCTACGTCAGACGCCGCCACATCGCAACACCTTGTACAATGTCGAGGGAACATCATTTGTGGTTGCAGTGTTGGCTATATCCGCTTTCATAACTTTTTAGTAAACATCACATATGTACTCCTACGACTGCATAGTGAACCGTTGCCCGGAGTTATACTAGCTACTTATATGCACATCGTGGCACACTAACGTGCCCTACGTTTCAGTAAAACTATGCTCTAATGTTAGCGCCCTTTGGGCGTCGATGTGTTTGTAATATGCGTACAACTAATGAAAGTGCTGCTCGCTTCGACTCTCACAGTCTGCCATCGTAACACTTCTCTTATTCCGTTTGGCGCGCGCCACAAGTTACGTTTGACTCATCGCTTTGAAAAGCGAGGAGAAAGAACCCCCACGACCACGAGAGCTGATCGCGGTCAGCGATAGGGCCTTTTGGAGGCCAGGCACGGTACGCCGGAGGCAAATAAGGAATGCCCGCCTAGGAAACGCCGCAGATATCCGGTTTCCAGCAGGTGGACGGCACACTTCCGGGATCACGGCGCCGGAACCGAGTGCGGAAGTAGACTTCCATTAGCGACGCCCCGATGCGGGAAAAGAACGCCGAAAACAAAGGCCCCTTTTGTGCCTCGCCGCACAGCCGGGCCGTTGCATACGGGCCAGTGTCCTGAAAGCGGCACGCAGCAAAAATAGAGGCCGCCTGCAAAATGGCTCTCGTGATCACCTGCATCAAGTTCATAGTCAAGCATTTCGCTCTTAATACGCGTTGCCGTTTTCTAGTGCTTTATCGAGTGTGTCTTAACCGAAAGAAAACTGCACATGTGTAATACCACTCTTCATATTACAACAATACGATGAACCCTAGATATTTCAAGGTAAACCGATTCCTTGGCTTTGAAGGAGCTATGAAGTGAAAAAGGCAAGCTTCTGTGACAGCCATACTAGGCAGCGACTGCGAGCTGAGCCTCTGCTGAACTGTTAAACATACACATTCAAACACCTACCTGTTTACTAGG
Organism: Rhipicephalus sanguineus; assembly: GCF_013339695.2. Taxonomy (NCBI): domain Eukaryota; kingdom Metazoa; phylum Arthropoda; class Arachnida; order Ixodida; family Ixodidae; genus Rhipicephalus; species Rhipicephalus sanguineus. Next base: position 236,880,729 of record NC_051177.1, on the reverse strand, counting down.
GTGGTGCGATTATTAGAAATTTCGAATAAGAATTGAATATTTTCCTTCCTCGAAGCATCCGAATGCATATTCGGATTTTCCCCATGATTCGGCCACGGCAAAAATATTCGGTTAAAGAGCGAATATTCGACGAATTCATGTGATGACTTACATACGCCAGGCATTCTTATTTTAAAGTAAAGCACCGCTATACGTACCGATTTGGTTACGTTCTACAGAGATGAACACGCTTGTCTATTACGCCGGAGCGTCGCTCTTGGGGCTGCACGGCCGGCAAAAATGCTGTTGGTGTAACCGGTACGTAAAACTGCGCAAAGCAGACGGGACGAAAAACAGGAACTTTGTGCGTGCTTCTATGTTACTCTTTTTAAATGCGAAGCATTTCTTAGCGAGCCTCTTGCACTTTGAGCGTTTCTATCTACGTATCTATCTATCTATCTATCTATCTATCTAGCCGCCTACGTCTGGGTGCTCTCATGATCGCCTCCTTAACTTGGTGTAGACCAAAATTTGCATGGGAGGGTAAGAGGATTTGACGAATATGACTGCCGGGTCATGACATAAATAACATTAAAATCCTGTCGCGTACGTCGTCAAACCCTTTCCACTAGACACGTGTGGCACATACCCGTTTACCACGGGCCGCGTTGTACGGGTATGCGCCACAGGTGATTGACAGTTTATGTCTACCCAGGAACGGCGTCAACAGACATTGGTAACTTAAATGCTACAGAGTTAAGTAAAACCAACATCGGCAGCGTTGACTCAACGAATGGAAATAATGAAAATTAGGATCCCAGCAGGAATCGAACCCAAGCATTCTGCGTGGCAATCAGGTATTGTACCACTGAACCACGCCAGGTCTGTAAATTTGTTTGGAAAACAGCCTACGCAGGCGTAAAATCGGTGCAACGTCAATTGTAGTTGTGGTGCTGGCTATCTAATTTTACAAGAAAGCAATAAACACTACATGATACCTCCTACGATGTGTACTCCAACGATACGGGCGTAATATCAGATTGACGTCTGTAGTTCCAGTGTTGGCTCCGCTTTTATAGCAGTCTAATAATAATAAAAATAACGTTTGTATTCCTATGATTCAGCAAGCTACATTGAAGCATTGCTCGACCCGGTAGGAATACATTAACGAAAGTTATATATGATATCCACATCACCGCACCGTAAAGTGCGCTTCGTCCACCAGAACGACGAAGTGTCTTCTTCATTTCTTAAAAGGCTGGGCGATGGCCTCATGCTGACCGAGGATGATGTCAGATTGACTGACAGCCATTTGTAGACTAGGCTCGTAGGCCACATACGCCCAGGTAGTCTACGAATAGGACAAACACCATCCACTGATGTTGGTCCACGTAGCACTATCCAGGCCTACCAGCCTCGACGGCCTATGCCTCACCAACGCGAAAGGTGGCTTCTGGTTCCGACATGTCGCCGGCTCTGTCGACAGACAATTTGTGGACAAATGACCGAGGCATCCACGAATTCCAACAGCTCTACTATACCACATACTTCAATACACATGGACCCCTCCTTCACCACGATCACGACCGGATCCTATAACAGTCATGACAGCTGCTGGTGCTCACTGATCACGGTGATGATGTCCTTGTTCAAGAACTGTCAAGAACTTCTTGCACACATGCACACGGGTTCGTGAAACGCGCGTGCGTTCTCGGGACGCGTATAACCACTATATATCAGCTTACCGCTTCTGGTGTTGGTAATACCCACGTTGTCATTGGCAGCGTTACTCAACCGCAAACAACTGCTTATATAACACACATGCAGCTCTTCAACATATATGTGTGCGTATAAAATATATACAAATTTTTAGCGTCATTTTGTAACGTGTCGCTCAGTAAAAAAAGTTACGCCACAGTCACCTACCCGCCGCATGCTTCGCATAACATCGACTCCCACGGTACGTGGGTTCTGCCGAATTTTTTCTTTTTTGTCCCGTCTTCCCTACACAGTTAAAAAAATATTGCTGACATCTACAGTTGTTTGAAGTAGAGCACTGCACGGGCCCAGGCCGACCCGAAAGCCCGGGCCTGTCCGTAACGTCTTCTGGCGGGCCCGGGCTGGGCTAGGGCTTGTAAGTGCGGGCCTGGGCCGGGCCCGGGCCTTGGCTTGAGGCTGCGGGCAAGGCCGGACTCGGGCCCGCTCATTAAAAGGCCTAAGTCGGGCCTTCGAGCACACGCGAACGTTATGCATTGCACGGTCTAAGGCATTCTGTGCCAAGCTGAAGTGACACTTGCAAAGAGCGGGCTCTTAGTACAGCTTAGCAAATAGAAAAACAGTTTAAGTTCTATTTTTTTTCACCAGTATAGATATATTATATCTACAGATATATATTATATCTATGCTGGTGCGTTTGTTATGCTGTATGCTCATGAAATCACCTGTGTATATATATATATATATATATATATATATATATATATATATATATATATATATATATATATATATATATTCGTATGCGTGATGACCTGATAGGACAACATCGTACGATCAAAGTAAACACATGTGCACCAGCGTAAAAATAGCAGCACTAACAATGGGCCAGATCACTTTTGTTCCCAAGGGAGGAATAAAGCTTTCGGTCTTTTATTTGGGGTTGACACATACGGTACACTTCATTTATATTCCTTGGTATTACGTGCCGAAACGACGATATGACTACGAGGCACGCCGTAGTGGGGATCGGATGAATTTCGACCACTTGAAGTTCTTTAACGTGCACGTACCGATAAGTACGTCGGTGTTCTTGCATTTCACCCCCATCAAAATGCAGCCGCCGTGGCCGCGAGAATCGCACCCGCGTCTTAGGACTTAACAACGAAACAGCTTAACCGCTGAGCTACCACCCGCGGTCAAAGCAAACGTTTCGATGCATGTACAAACCGGATTTTCCGTCCGATCGCCTGCTACAAAGCGCAAGGCATCATTAATAATCATACTCAACAACCAATATCCTCTAGCGGGCCCGGGACGGGCCTGGTCATAAACACGCGCGTCCTGGATAAGTTAATAATGAACGCCCGGGCGCGGGCCGGGCTCGGGCTGGATTCGGTCATGTACGCCCGGGCCCGGGCCCGGGCTGGCTCGGTCCGAAAAATCAGGCCCGTGCTGTAGTTTGAAAGTAGGTTACATCTGAGGCATGCGCTGTCACAATGACGCGCCGCCTTGCATTTTCTTTCCTTCTTTCGCGCCTCAGCCAAAACAACTGTATTGACCGTCAAAGCTCTGCCGGTGGCGTAACGCCGAAGCACAAAAAAGATACAGAAAGCGCGCAATGTATCTGCGACGGACGTGTCGGAACGAAGACGCCGCCAACCGCCTATAGCACACATTGTTGCGGCAATGTTTACGCATCATCTGTTATATCGCGCAACGTTGTACAACCTTAGATAATATTGCGGCAACATGCGTGCATTGTTGCATGAAATCTCAAGAGCATTTGCAAATGTTTCAAACCACGGTGTGAGACAACGTTGTGGCGCGAATGTTACCGCGATAATGCACCGATATATGACCAGAGGCAGGATTTTTAGCATCAAAAAAGCGTGTTTTAGGCGCCAAAAATAGGCAGAAAGAACAACGTTTTCGGCCTCTAATATCATATATATAGGCACAATAAATTTTTACATTAATGCAAAGAATTTCAAAGGAAGGCGTGCGCGACTTCTATTTACGACAGGACAAGAAATGTTATTGTTTAAGGTGATACAGAGGCACCAACAGTTGAACGTAGCTGTGCAATTGTCCTTTGTCACGCAACATGGTATCTCCGCCTATTCTGTAGCTTGGTGAGTCAAGTGTCCACTGTCGAATCAACACACACCTCTGTGCGTTTCTTTACGGCACGACTGAGAACAGTAGAGCAGGAGCAGACATCCAGATCGCTAAAAGACCAGAAGGAGGGGATTCTTCCCATTGGCCGGGTCGAATCGGGTAGAACCAGTTTCTCCCCAGGCAATGAACACCTCAACCCTTTGCCTACCGAGATTTTTTAGGAGAAAGGGTACAAAAGTACCACTTTTTTCTTTGCCGATTTTATTCTTCGTGTCTTAAAACAACTAAGCAACTTTTAAAGGCGTTTATTCGCGAAATACAAGCAAAATATTTTTTTTATTTGTGCAGAGTACTGGCTTTCACTGCACTGCGCCACGGAAAGTGCTCTAACCTCTCCTGTCTTCGGTGCAGAAAGTGTCTCTGAAATTAAAAAAATAACCGCATGCAGGTACAAGGGAGCCCGTGAAAAAGTGCTTTCGACGCGTCGGTGGGTTTTTTTTTACCCCTATAGGCTTCTATGCCGAAACGTTGGGACAGGGTCTTCGTCCGAATCCGATTATTTAGAAAAAAATATGTAGCTCTGTGCAGTCGCTGCTTCACTCGCAGGAGAACTGAAATGATTAATTTCACAAAACCCCGGTGAACGAGCGTTTCCTTCTTTTTTCTCATAAAAGCTGCTGCCGGCACGCGCGTGCCAGAGGAGGACGCCATTTTCTAATTCGGGTTAACACAATTTAGTACTTCCTCGAACAAAATGCTTGCTTTGGTGGGGTTTTTATTTTTTACTGCACCAGCTGTTCAAGCCAAAGGAAACACAGCAAAATGAACCAGGGTAGCTTAATTGCTCTGCCCGCAAACGCCTCTTTCAGCGTGTTCGGTAGGGAAATGGTTGAAAAATAATCTATAAACTATAAACTATAAACTATAAACTATAAATATAAACGTTTTCGGTAGGGAAAGGGTTGAAAAATAAACTATAAACTAAACAAAAGCCGCGTGCACACCACATTTTTCTTTCTTGTTTTGCTGTTCACTCTCCCCTGATGGCTATCTGCAATTTCGTGTTCACCAACCGCTCGCGCCATGTCACCGCGGCGGCGTATGCTCGCCGGTGCGTCACATTTCACTGTCGCTAGCAGTTGTTTCCTGGAGTTGGTTGAACTAGAGGAGTAGGTTGAACCCCATAGGATTCCGAACAGTCAATGTTGCGCGGTAAAATGAATAACGGGCTCAATCTGCACCCGGGAGAGAAACTTAAGGTTAAATAGTGTTCATATCGGCGCCACTTTTGACAATAGGCATTTATAGGCACTTATAGGCATACAGGCACGAAGGCCAAAAATAGGCGTTTAGGGGCGCTATAAAAAACACTATAAAAGCCCTCCTTAGCCTCTAATTCATGCTCATATATCAAAATGGCGCGATGGGAGCGTAACCAACAAAATAGGCCTAAAATCTGGCCTCTAGTTATGACTTTTTTTTTCGTTGTTTCCAGAATGTGTTTATTTAATAGGCAGGAAGAAAGAAAGCTCTACTTTTTTGCAACCAGCGGCATTGCGAGGTCATTTCCAGGCGCACCTGGAATGGCGGCAACACGGTACGCGCAGCGGGTAATGTGTGTTCTCTGCCATTTTCTCTCTATCCTGTGCGCTCTACGCTCAAGTGGAGCTTTGGTTATTTTAGTAAAAATTTTGGAATAATGCCTCAGAGATTTGATGCGTGATACGTCGTGCTTCGAACGTCTTAGAGGCCATCTCTAAGTTATAACTAGATAAAACAGCGTGTCGTTTACGTAAAAGACTTCATAAATAAAACTTAATACTACACAATTTCTACAAAAATTAATTTAAGTGTTAGACAGCAAAGGCAATTATTTTGTTGGGGGAAGCTCCATCGTCGCCGTCCTTAACTGCGAAGCGGACGGGCGGCCTTTCCGCGTTGCGCCGCTCTGCATATGCTGCGCTATAGTTTTCGTATTCGCCATTCCGGGCGGATACGAATCGCTTTGGCTTTGGAATCGAACCATCTTCAATTATGACAACGGCGTCTTTTATTAAAAGGCCTCGGAACGTTACTGGCGGTTGGTGCACTCGCATTATTTCCCGTAGGCATTACACGGGCGTAGCCAGAAATTTTTTAACACGAAAGTGTTTTATGCCGGGGTCCACCAAGTACATCCGTCACGGATATGGACGTTTGATAAAATGGACGCCAACGGGTGAGAAAGCAAAAAAAACCAGAAAAAGATACCCCGCGGGGAATCGAACCCACGACGTTGCGGCCGCGACGCAAGCGCCCGACGCTCTACCGACTAGGCCAACTCGGGAGATGCTAGGCACGGCGCGAACGCGCCTTATATCTTTCACACATTCTCTTTCGCGGCGGGCGGAGCGGGCGGTGCCGCCGTCTGCGAGAGGTGGAAAGAAGTAATGCTTCATGATCGACACTTACTAGCGCTTACTCCGAGATTGCCACGTGATATCGGCGGTCATGTTTTAAAGCGTCTCGATACCAGAGAGGTAGACTGGCCGCGCTGGCGTCGCCGAGGCAACCTTGACGCAGTTACGTTCTTTGCCTTTGGATTCGTGTTAGCGTGCGTCGCTCATCGGAGTAGTGCAGCTTCCACGTGCACGAACGGCATTTCTCTGCCGCCGACTGCTCAAATGCGAGAGCCCGACTAACAAAACTGCTGCAATATGCGTTGCAGAAAGGACGCGATTTCGACGGCGAATGTCGTGCCTGGCGGAGCGAGAGCAGGCGCCTGCGAGACAGAGGCCAGCGGGACGCACGCGTTTGCGGCTCAGGCTACGAACCTCTACCTCCCGTGTTGCTGAAGCGCAGTGTGTATTATGTAGCAGGAGCACAGGCGTCGGCTACCCATTACTAGAAAGCGCACACCGTGCCGTTTCTCTCCTTAATTGACGACGCTTTGAAGAAGTGCATACCGGGTACCAGTGTTGATTATGAGCTTGTTGATATCATCCTTACGCGCGATTCACGATTCGCTGTGTCCAAATATATGTTCCCACGTCAAGCTACCTCAACGGTTTTATCATGATCATGGGCGTTAGTCGTCGCGATAGAGACATGCTGTCAACATGGGTTGCATCCACGTCAAACGGTGCTATAGCTGCCAAACACGAATAGACATTGTACAAGATCTCATATATCATAAGCACTACTTCTGTGAAGACACGTTTCACTTTCGGGTTTATACCGTTCCTAGGACGGAGGGGATCAGCCATGTTTTTTTCGTGTGGGGGAAGGGGGGGGGGGGTTCAACCATACTTTATGTATGTTCATTATGCGTGCGTTGTATGTGCTCGGTGTATATATAGCAAGCAAATTTGAAAAAATTTTGGGGGTTTGACCCCCCGTCCACACACACCCCCACCCCCCCTGGCTACGCCCCTGATGCATTTACGAATCTTTTGTGATTTTGCCATGCTCCTTTCTTTGCATGATTCAGAGGGTGAAGCGCCTTCTCGGTAGCGTTAGCTATCGACAGAATCAGGGGAGATTAAAGGCTTCAATAAGAAGAGAAATTGAAAGTTGCCATTTGGGCTGTGAATCGAGCAACGAAGGCGCTTTTGCGAGTGACGTCAACCCTAATAGAGCATCTCCAATTTCTGTTCTGGTCCCTCAGGATGAAAGCGGTTCGTGCTTAGTGGTACCTCTGTCAGTATTCAATAATCACTCCCCATTACTGAACAATCAAGGTGACTCGGTGAGCAGCAGTGTTTTACAGAGAAAGCTGTTATGAGATCATTTCAGCATTCTAAAAAGAGACAGGGCGTGCAAACACGGACACAAGAAAGAGATCAGGACACCACAAACGCCGACTAACAACTGAAGAGACGCACAACGGCTGAAAAGAAAGAAGGCACGAAAACTTATCTGCGCATGCCCATGCAACCGGCGAACCTATCAATCCGGCACGCGTGGCGGTCTACGTAGAAGATAACTGTTAAGGCATTTGATTTCATCTTTATGCAAGTTAATCGACGGTTGGCTCACGCATGCGCTACCACTATTCTCGATATGCCATGCTTCAATCATCAGGCGCGTTTCTTCATTTCTATGCCGGTACAACACTGCGCATTCATCGAATTTTGGCGTGCACTTACAATCTCGACAATGTAAAGATAGATTAGAAGGTGAGCCTCCTGTTAGCGATCTCTTATGTTCCAACAATCTCTGGTTAATGCATCTGCCCGTCTGTCCTACGTAGAAGCGGCCGCAGCTGAAAGGGACCTTATACACCACACTCGTACGGCAATCAGTGAATTTGTTGGTGGTGTTTTTACGAAACAATTATCGGTCCGCTTCTTGTCTTTTACTCGCTCATTCTTCCTCTGCACAGCGGCACAAATCTTACCTAGCTTATTGGCAGCCGTGAAAACAACATTAACGCCGTATCTACTTCCTACTTTCTTTAGCCTGTGAGATATGCAATGGATGTACGGAATACCTACGACACGTTTCTTCCTATCGCTTTCTGCAACCATGCTCGGACTTAACACAATAGACTTCTTTAAACGCTCAGCGACCGTGGCCACTGCATCACGAGGATACCCTACATCTAAAAGACGCGTAACCTGTGCGCTAAAGCTATCACTCATTTTGTGCTCACATGACTTGGTGAGGGCTGACTTAAGGCAAGACATGGCGATGCCGTTTTTTACAACCTTCGAGTGCTTCGACGAAAAATTTAACAGCGGTTTGGAAGATCTAGGAGAATACTGCCAGCACACGTGGTTCTTCTGGAACGTTAAGGAAATGTCTAGAAATTGTATTCCATTATTCTGAGGCACCTCTTTAGTAAAGCTCAGCCCTCCTCCATTTAATTCAAATTTTTCGCTCACGGAAGTTACCACCTTTTCAAAGTCCTCATCACTGGTGGTAACTTCCGTGGTAAGGTGGTAACTTCCGTGAGCGAAAAATTTGAATTAAATGGAGGAGGGCTGAGCTTTACTAAAGAGGTGCCTCAGAATAATGGAATACAATTTCTAGACATTTCCTTAACGTTCCAGAAGAACCACGTGTGCTGGCAGTATTCTCCTAGATCTTCCAAACCGCTGTTAAATTTTTCGTCGAAGCACTCGAAGGTTGTAAAAAACGGCATAGCCATGTCTTGCCTTAAGTCAGCCCTCACCAAGTCATGTGAGCACAAAATGAGTGATAGCTTTAGCGCACAGGTTACGCGTCTTTTAGATGTAGGGTATCCTCGTGATGCAGTGGCCACGGTCGCTGAGCGTTTAAAGAAGTCTATTGTGTTAAGTCCGAGCATGGTTGCAGAAAGCGATAGGAAGAAACGTGTCGTAGGTATTCCGTACATCCATTGCATATCTCACAGGCTAAAGAAAGTAGGAAGTAGATACGGCGTTAATGTTGTTTTCACGGCTGCCAATAAGCTAGGTAAGATTTGTGCCGCTGTGCTGAGGAAGAATGAGCGAGTAAAAGACAAGAAGCGGACCGATAATTGTTTCGTAAAACACACCAACAAATTCACTGATTGCCGTACGAGTGTGGTGTATAAGGTCCCTTTCAGCTGCGGCCGCTTCTACGTAGGACAGACGGGCAGATGCATTAACCAGAGATTGTTGGAACATAGAGATCGCTAACAGGAGGCTCACCTTCTAATCTATCTTTACATTGTCGAGATTGTAAGTGCACGCCAAAATTCGATGAATGCGCATTGTTGTACCGTCATAAAAATGAAGAAACGCGCCTGATGATTGATGCATGGCATATCGAGAATAGTGGTAGCGCATGCGTGAGCCAACCGTCGATTAACTTGCATAAAGATGAAAATCAAATGCCTTAACAGTTATCTTCTACGTAGACCGCCACGCGTGCCGGATTGATAGGTTCGCCGGTTGCATGGGCATGCGCAGATAAGTTTTCGTGCCTTCTTTCTTTTCAGCCGTTGTGCGTCTCTTCAGTTGTTAGTCGGCGTTTGTGGTGTCCTGATCTCTTTCTTGTGTCCGTGTTTGCACGCCCTGTCTCTTTTTAGAATGAATACGTACCAACTAGCTCAGCTCTCTGTTATTCTAAGCATCATTTCAGCAGCCGTTTTTGGCGCCGTAGTTGTCCGCCGCTGCCGCCGCCGCCGCCGCCGCCGCCGCCGGTGCCTGTAACCACTATCGCTCGAAGTAAGAAAAAAAACGAAATAAGAAAAAATTCCAGGTTGGAACGAGGTTCGAACCTGGGCCCTCTGCGTGGGAGCCCAGTATTCAACCTCTGAGCCACGCCGGTTTTTTTTTTTTCTTTATTGCCTGCTTTTGACAAGACACAAACACACACAAGAAGACACGCTATTTACAATACAAACACTGAATGCGTAAAAAGGGAGAGGGATCGACAGGAATAAAAGGAAAGGCCATACTGGGACTAATGAGGACGCTCTAAACCTCCTTCATTTGTAAAAGAAGCTCTACACGATCTAACCATTCAGGAACATCTTCAAGAAGTTTTTGTTCTTCAACAAAACGGGTTACACTTTCTTTGAAGTATTGACGCGCCGGACGGGTCACAAAGGTCCACATCAGCGTGCCGTATGGCCATCCTGCACTTCCTGCAGCATATGCTGTGGAGTGTAATCAACATTATCAGATCAAAAGGTGTCCCCTCATCACTTTCAACAGAGAGATATCGAATTCCAGGGCGGTCTAAGGGGAAATCCTTTTTGATGGTACGCTGCAGTACGTCCCATAAAAGCACAGCGTCCCAGCAGTCGAGGAACATGTAGTCTATTGTTTCTACTTTTCTGCATATTAAGCAATCGGTTCCCCATGGCACAAACATGCCCTTTTCTTCCAGCCAAGGTTTGACAGGGAGTGTACCTGAATGTAGTTGAAAGAAGAATGTTTTCATTCCTGCAGGTACCATCATTCTTTTGACCCTTTTTAGTACATTTCTCCATTGACCCCCAGGGTGCATGGTTCTATACAGCGGCACAGGTAGTACAACGTCACAAAGGTCTTTGTACAATTTCTTCCGTGCCACAGTGGAAAAATAATCGAGAGAAAAGCGAGCGGACAAAAAATTATTAGCTAAAACTACTTCTTTTAAAAATCCATGCAAGCTTCCAGGCAAATATTTCGTGGATACAACAATGTTCGGCAACCGTTTGCACAGGCGAAGCTGGCACACAGTGCGCAGAAAAGGGTCCTGTACATTGCGTAAGATTTACAGCCTGGCGCAAAAAGAGGTGTGTCAATCCCAGCCCCCCATTTCTGACTCGCAAGAACAAATTAGTCCGACTTGTCCTTTCCCATGTTGACCCCCACACGAGAACTACAAGAACACGGTGAAATTTTTGGATGTTAATTCACGAGCAGTGAAGAACCTGAAGCACATACCAAATCTTACTGACCAAAAAATAAGTTACAGACAGTTGCTCTAGAAAATATTGACCATTTCCATCCATTCCATTTGTTCGTCCGATCACGCAACTCAGCAGCCTGTTCCTGCCAGTATGGGTCACTGTCCTTGTAGTGATGTAAGGGCGCCCCGAGATATTTCACGGGTTTGTTAACGAAAGGGTTGTTGAATTTCCCGCGTTCAGCCTTCAAGAAGACGAAGACAAGTTTTGGGCCAGCGGGCGCGTGAGCGCGTTCTACCAGGAACGAAGGAGCCATCTTGACGTTCTGGGCTCATGCGGACGCTAATAAACGTCTGTTTGAGCTTGTAAGTCCGCGTCGGCTGGTTTTTGTGCCACATATTTTACATTTGGTGCCGAAACCCGGGAGGCGACAGTCGGTAGCCACCAGCGATGTCCCTTGACGGTAGCTCCCGGCTGTCGCCTCCCGGGTTTAACGGCACCAAATTGTAAAATATGTGGCAGAATAACAGCCGACGCGGACTTACAAGCTCAAACAGACGTTTATTGGCGTCCACATGAGCCCAGAACCTAAAGATGGCTCCTTCGTTCCTGGTAGAACGCGCTCACGAGCTCGCTAGCCCAAAAGCGAGTCATCCAGGCGAAGGATTACGCACTGCATGAAGCTCAAGCTCTAAGAAACGTGAACGAGCAGGCCACTTCAATGGAAACTAAGATGGCCGAGCTGCGCTTGAAGTTGCGCGAGGAGCAGACTGCTCGTGAGCGGGAGCACAGAGCCCATGAAAACAAGCTGAAGGAGCTTCAACGCTTGCTTTCTGAGAAGCAAACTTTTCGTGAGAACATTGAAGATAAGCTGGAGAAAGTCGTGAGAGAAGCTGCTCAGGCACACATGACCAAGGAGTACGAGTCCAAAATACAGAAGTTGACCCAGGAGTTGGACGAGGTGCGCAAGCGGCTGCGTGTGTCGGAGGAGAAGCTCACGCTGGTTTTCCCTGTGCTGCTCAAGATGCAGCAGTTGGGCATGGAACAATGCGCGATTGAGTTGGAGAAACAAAAAAGACAGCCAGGACATGTCGTGGAGCACCAGCAGACGATGAGAAGAGAGACAGAAATGGGTAGCCTGGAGAATCGTCTAAAGGAGTGGTCTCAGGCAGGAAGAACACATGATTGGTTGCGCATGCAAGACTGTGCTGCCATCCAGCAAATTCAAGAGCGTCCCTCACTGCTCACACGAGAAGACGCAACCTCATCAAGTGCTGCAAGAATCGGACCCAAGAATACAGAACTGCCTTCCCAGCAAATAAAACCTGAACGTGAGGACATCGCTGGACCGTTTTGGCAACAGGAGCCTGCTGCTGAAACCGTCGAAGCAGCATGTCCTGAGAGCCAGCCCTATGGACCTGCTCGCCTACATCCGCGAGCTGGCAGGAGAGGACGTCCTCAGTCTCCACGCCAAATGGCGAGAGAAGCTTCGGTATGTGAAGGATTAGCTCGAAAGGTAGAAGGCTGACGAATACACCTCAAGGCCATATCGAAGAAACGGAAGCATGGACGCGTACAGAGGACTTCTGGAGAATACAACACCGAAAGCGCCTGACCATAAAGACGCGACACTATTGCGCGGCCGGGAATGTGTTGAATTTCCCGCGTTCAGCCTTCAAGAAGACGAAGACAAGTTTTGGGCCAGCGGGCGCGTGAGCGCGTTCTACCAGGAACGAAGGAGCCATCTTGACGTTCTGGGCTCATGCGGACGCTAATAAACGTCTGTTTGAGCTTGTAAGTCCGCGTCGGCTGGTTTTTGTGCCACATATTTTACAGGGTTATTAGCAACAAAAGTTTCAGGGTTCGCGGACCATTCACCATGCCAGAAACCTATGCACTTTCCCCACTTCACCGTACTTCCGGCTGCAGAACAGTATTGCTTAACCTTTTCTACCGCATGTGTAATGCTCTCATAGTCAGTGCAAAGAATGGCGATGTCATCTGCATAGGCGAGAAGCCGCACTTCGACCTCATGCAGTTTAAATCCACGTATACATTCACTGTTTATAACGCTGAGGCAAAATGGTTCAATGTATAAACAAAACAACAGCGGAGATAAGGGGCACCCTTGACTCACAGATCTCTGCACACTGATGGGCGCACCAGCAACCTTATTGACACTCAGTTGTGTTGAGCAATCGCGGTACGCCATAACCACTCCATTTCTAATTACTTTTCCTACATTGACATAATGACAATGACAATGACTTTTATTTTCGCATCAATACAGTGTTTGATACGAAAGGGCGGGTGGTAAAAGCTGTCATTTAGACAGCTTGACGAAGCCGCCGGCCCCCTCATTTGCGCTATATAACACAAGACACATATAAAAATAAAGCAGCAGTCTAAACAGCAGCGATATATTAACAATATATCAGCATAAATCAGCAATATAACAAGACACATATAGAAAAAAGTACAATTATGTCTAACTTTACAAAATTGCAGTCCTTTGCAGAGACGAAGAAAAAAAACGCAAGATAATAACATTATTCACACGTAACCTTGGTTATTGCAGAACACCAAAAAAGAAAGATAACACATACACATGTGAAAAATTTACAAATGAGAGCCATCAGAAGAATGTTTTTCAACAGTATCTGTCTTGAGTTCAAAAAAACTGCGTATAGCTTTAAAAGACATGTTCTCTAATTGTAGCCCTTCGCAAATTAATCTGTTTAATAATCTTGGTAAGTTATTTCCGAGTGTTTGTTTTCCATATGTTGTTCGCACTGTTGGTACTTTCCAGTATTCCTTTTTACGTGTTGCATATACAGTGGTGTTTTCTTGTAACCTGGAAAGGTCCTTAAAGGGAAGCTGAAGCCCTTTTTGAAAAAAATGACATTGGAGTGTATAATCACACTTTGCTACCCGCCGAATCCGAAAATCGATGTGATAGTTCCCTAAAGTGAACGTAAATATCGTTTTTTGCCAAAAAACAGCGGCCGCGGTCGGATGGCATCTTTCTCGAGGCGCCAAGCGAACGCGATTCGTGGGTTTCTCTGTGACGTCATTGTCGGTGATCCCCTGTCGTCTGCAACGGCAGCTCCATTGCAAACACGCGAGACGACCGTCCACACTGCGCTCTCCCCATCTTGAATTTCGTCATTATGGCAAATTCTAATCCAGCTGAAGGATTTGGATCGTCTCCGTATTTATTTGAACCGGCAGCCTCTGAAGCAAGACAAGATACCGCACACTGTGGCGAAAGCGAGGACTCCGGCTCCACAAACGGCGAGGTGTCGACATTTACACGTGTTGGAAACTTGAACTGGTACGTATGCATTCGTACGCTGCGACATTTTCGATAAGGCACAAGCGCGCATGCTGCCTTGATTATTGAGGGGTCTTTTCGATCATGAAAATCGATCGCATCATTAGCGTAGCCAAGAATATGTACCCGCATTGTACCCTTCGACTCGGCATGCAGTGAGGGCTGCAGGCAGGGATGTATTGCCTTGCCTCGTTAGGATAAGCACAGTATAGAGAACCGAAATTTCTGGGTGTCGAGGCGCGTGCCCGGTGTGTCATCCGCTGGCTACACCACTGAATATCGCCGCGTCAGCTGTTCCGTCACGACATGTGCGCGCGCTTGGCGACGAATGCATCATGCGTCAAGCCTAGCTGTATTTTGGCATCGTGTGTAGAGTAGCGTGTACGTGTAGTACGTTGTGTTAGTTCCCTGCGCCGTACTAAAAGCAGGAATGCTATTTGCGCTAGATCGAACGTTTGAGGGAAAGCATGGGGGCTAGTGCACCGTTGTATCATTTTTATGCTGCCTTTGCCGAAAATTAACTTTTGTGCTATTAGAACGTCGGGCGCGCGAGAACTGGCTAAGTAAAGCACAGCAACGAAACGTTGCCGATATCCTCGTGACATGGCATGCAATCTTCATTCCATCACTTCGTTCGGACACTCGCGAGTTACTGGGAAATGACGCTTTTTTTTTTCGGAACTTAGGTGTTCATGCATGCAGTGCATCACCATGCCAGTGGAAGAAGATTGCTGCTGCTGTCAGCAAATAAATGAAGTGGTGCGCAAGCAGAAGCTGCCAACGTGTATAGACACAACGAAGAAATTCAAGCAGGTGTGCCTGAACAGAACGGTACTGCAGGTGGCACTTGCCCAACGTCATGCACCTAAATCAGGTGACAAGTACTCCAAGAACAGGTGAGGGGACAATTAGCTGCATGCACAGAGTCACTAATGAAAGGTAATTATTTCAGGAGTCTGAGGTACGCAGCGTACAGACAGTTTGTGTACTGGATATGGAAGCGGCTGGGTAAAAACAACCGGCGCATACTACCGAGCTGTGTTGTGAGTGCCATTCGAAAAAGCTACCCCTCAGAAGATGGAACTTACACAGGTTTTCGGCACCTGTAAGCCATTGTAAAAGTAAGTATTTATTTATTTATTGAAAAATACCTTACATGCCCGAAGGCTTTGAGTAAAGGCGGTTACAGTGAAATCGGAAGTAAACTTATAAAGAACAAGTATACAATGCAGGTTAGTAATAACAACAAAATATGGCACAACAAAATTAACAATGCAATAAGTCAGCAGCACGTAAAACATTCATGACATTCACCGATACCGAAGACATTTTCTTTGGTATCCGTGAATATTCTGTAAACACTGCAGTTACAAATGCTTGTGGTGTACTGAAACTCACTTTGTTATGTAATTGATAAATTCAACTTTTGTGTCTGTTGGTAATGTGTTGGTACATCTAGGCAAATACATATATTTTTTTGAAAAAGTGAAAGTGACTGTCACCTATTTCTCTTTTAAGGTTTACAAATGAATGCTGCTCTGCAATGAAGAAAGCCGAACCTTTATGGCCCAAACGATGAAGTCAGGGGTGTATGCAGGGGGTGGCGCACCAAGCCCATGCACCCCACCGTCGAAATTTTTTCTCCCATGAGATATAGAGCACAACATGACACTCGACCACATTTTCCTGCCTCGCACCCCCCAGATCAAGGTGGTTCCACCCCCCACCCCCGAAAAAGTTTCTGCCTACACCCCTACATAGATGAAGTACATATTGTGTGTTCCATTATGGCTGCCAAAAGTGGCATCATGCACCCTACTGTGATGCTCAGCTCAGCCACAAATGCGTTTTAATGTAATGCTGTAGAGCAGGGGTTCTCAAGCATGTTGGTCCCAGGTAACCCTGCCGAGCTCCACTAAGTGCCAAAGAACCCTCACTTCCCCACCCGGCTATAGAACAAGTTGCACATAAGTGCAAAAAAGGCACACCAGACAGAGAGACAACGAAGACAAGTGAGACTTCCAAATGTGCCTTTATTACAGAAACACAAATATATACGCCTGAACACACATGTTTCTGTTTTCTTGATTTGATTTTTACTGTGTTAATTTTCTTTTAAATAGGTGCCAATGTATAGCAAGCTAGCTACAAGTTAATACGTATACATGTTTACCAGAGAAAATGTATACGTGTATCGCTGTATTACATGGTCGTTTTGCTTCTTCCCTCAAAGCTGTCCTGTAAATTCCTTGTTACATTGTATTGGACCGGCCACTAGCCACGTCAGGCTATCGGTCCAAATAATCATTGTATTTTTATTATTCTGTTCATGAAAAATAGGGGTGTGCGAATATCAAATTTTTCGAATACGAATCGAATACGAATATCCACCTTCGAATATCGAATCGAATATCGAATATCAAAGAAAAAAATGCCTCCACAGTAACAATATTTTATTTAACATGTAGCTATTTGAAAAAAAAAACATTAACAGCCTGACTGGCAACGTAACATACACTGCTATCTCCAGAACACAATGTCCAGGCTAACACAATGCACATCACAACACAAGCAAGTATCACGGCACAATGAAAGTAATGACTAGATGTTATCATGAAGAAATATGAGTTGCTCCACATGATCAGGCAGCAGGCGCTCCCGTCTAACAGAGACACCCCCCCCCCTGTCACTGAAAAGGCACGCTCGCTTGGAACAGAAGTGGCTGGTATAGGGAGGTACATGGGGCAAAGCTTTGCCAGACTGGGGTATCTGAAGGTGCCTACAGTCCGCCACCAGTCACATGGATCACTGTCTTTCTTCAGAAGTGGTCCCGCATAGTGAACGAGTGGTAGTGCGGCACGTTACGGCCGCATAATATTGAAAATGTACGGTTACATGATCGCCAACAGCGCTGCACGTCGGAGATGCACCAGCAATAAATCATACGTATTGGGGCGCTCGTCGCAGGCAGATATCGTGCCTCCGTGTACTTACGATGTGTATCGCTCCTCTCGGCAACGTTTTTAGCGATACGAACACAGCAGAAATGTGGAAGACGAGTTATTTTATGCATGATAATCGAATCGCATATTCGAATTTTTCGAATATTCGAAGTTATCGAATATTCGAAACTTTTCGAATACACGATTTTCGAATCGAATACGAATATCTCGAATGTAATATTCGACGAATATTCGAAACTTTCGAATATTCGCACACCCCTAATGAAAAATAAAGTTCCTTTGATTGAATGTTTTATTACAAGAATAAAAACAGCATATTGTGCTTCATTGTTCCAAAGTGAGAAAATTTGTTTTGTTGAAATACACAAGCTTTTTAGATTCTAACACTCACACAGACGGGCAAGATACAGTCAGGCGCGATATGAAGGTAATCGCGCGAGCGTCGACCAAGAGCGAGAACAGCGCCACGGCCCAGAATTCATTCTTGAGGCGAGGAAGGTAGGAGGCAAGCCTCCCTCACTCTTTTTGCTGTTCTTTAAGCCGTGGTCACTCCAGTCCGAGTAAAGTGCCTTTTTATTTATTTTTCATTTTTTGACTGGCTTCTAGAGAAGGTGGAGATGGTTTTTCGCTCATCATATCCTTCGGTATTATCAGGAATTAGACGCCCTGAAGCTGCGTCTGGCAGCTGCAATGCGTCGCTGCTGCCGAGGCAAACAATAGCTTAAAACAGAGAGAAAGGGTGGTGAGTTCGTCGTGGGGTTATTGTCGCAGCATGCAACAGCCAACGAGGAGTGAGGAATGCGAAATCTTAATTTTATCCTTCCTAAACGTGCCACTGGGGCCCTGAAACGCTTGGTCAGTTGACGCTCGCGCGATCATCTTCCAATCATGCCCTACTGTACATATCGAGGTGCAAGAGACTCCTCTACCATGCATTTGAATTTCATTCACCCACAAGCACAAACTAAGCAAAGTCGAAACTTGGAGCAATTGGTGTAACTGGCTTCAAATTTTAGACTAGAATGATTAATCGTACCGAAAAGTGCAATTAAAACACTGTTCTGACTAGAATACATACAGGTGTGTACAGGCATACGCACTGAACTTTACACATTGAGAAACCAGAATAACAGAGGGATAGAAAACACATAAACCTATCGTTACGCAGCTATCATCTCCCTCAGTTTACTTCTATGTATTGGGCACTTGTTAGCGTATGCCTCATGCAGCAAGAATAAAAAAAAACAGCATATCCACGGAGTGAATGATGATGAGTGGGCGAAGCTGCGGAGTTTCATCGGTAAACCGTGAATCTTCCGTGAATTCTGCCCAGTACATCATCACCGACGTGAGATCGGGCGCGTTTATACTAAAGGTTCGATGAGTTATGACGACTTGCAGCTCACTTTAATTTCACATGTACGCTGTGAATTTTCATTGTTTAGAAAACCATTGCTTTAGAAAACATCTGGCGTCTTTCGTTAAGCAGCTGGCGTCTTTTCGTTTTGCTTTAGAAACATCTGGCGTTCTTCTGTTTTGCTTTTACAAAACATCTGGCGTCTTTCGTTGGTTTATTTCATCAATCAACGGCGTTTTGAACAAAATTTTTATTGTTTAATCACGCACAGGAGAAATCTCACCAGGCACTACCTTGGAGGTAAAGAATGGCTGCTAATGGGAATGAGAGACAGAAGAAGACGGCTTTTAGCTACCGCTGCGAATTTTTTATTGTTCAACAACGCACAGGAAAAATCTCCCACCGGCACCACCTTGGAGGTCAAAGCGTAAGACTGGTTACGCACTACGACTACGACTATGACGACGAGGGACGAACGGGTGCCGCCTTAAGGAGCTTTGCCCCTAAAATACAAACATAAAAGATTGCTCTCCCCTGTCAATTGGCCTGAACGGTCCCCAAGTCTTTTGATAGCTGACCCACACATTATAGGGCACACATAAACTCAGTCCCTCATTCACATATTTTAAAGGGACACTAAAGAGAAACAATGAATTGGTTTAGATTGATAAAGAGTGCTCGGAGAACTCTTGTGTCGTTTAATTCACCACCATAGGTTTATTATTAGAGGAGAAAATCAAGTTCAAAGTTTCATTCTTAAATTTCGCGCTGTACTTTGTAATATGTGACGTAAAAGATTTCCAAGAGCATTTATCGCATTTTGGCGCCACTGGTTTGACAAAATTTCCTCAAACACGTTATGTCAAGTCTCTGGCTTCCTCAGAGGATAATGTACTTCATTTTAACCGATTAGGAACTACGTAGGCCCTAGTAGGTGCCTTCAAAATATGTGACGATCACGGCAAATGGTACGGGAATTCAATGTGGTGTCGCCAAACTCATTTTCTTTTTCGAGCGTTTTCTCGCCTTTTACAGCAAGCGTGGCGTTTTTGGTATCTTGGAAGACTATTTTATTAATGCGAGAAAAATCGTTTTGCTCTTTAGTGTCCCTTTAAGGCAGATCTAAACTCAGCCCCTATGCCACATTTCCTTAAAGTCATGCAGCAGCTGCTCGCACAGGCCAGTCCGTCTATGCCGCGACAATTCCTTGTGCTTCAAGAAATGGGTATTACACTTAAAGGGCCCTGCGACAAAAATTAAGCGCTGCACGACAGCCAACGCGAGGCATCTTCCGGTGTGCCTCTGTAAGAGGCGCGCGGTGATGGAAACAAACACCGACGTCAGCGGGAGAGTGAAATGCGAGAGGGAACGTTTCTCGTCGTTGTCTGCTCGAGTTTTCAACTTTGAAGACTAATAACTGCGCCTCTTAAGTGCACCCATCTGCATCATTCTTTTGCTTTCGTCTCGGCTTTCATTACTACCCGTATTCCATTCCTAAAAAAGTTAGTTGCAAAAGTGTCGCAGGGCCCTTTTAATAAGCAGTAGTGTCCTGCACGTGCTACACACTAGGCCTACATATTAAATCTAGTCATTCTTCTCCGGACAAGGTCATCTTTCGAAGCCTGGGGAAAACAGCTGCTCAAAGGTGGTGGAGTAACATTTTCACCCATCCTCTTGCACCCTGGCTTCATGACTGCTGCCATAACACACTCCAGTAGGGCTTGCACATACCCTACGTGAAAATGTAGGAAGATTAAACGACTTTCTTGCACATAAACTTGGTTAACCTACCATGCGTGGCCTCTTCTTTCAACACGGACACACAACCGGTTCACCTCGCCTAGCTTTCGGGTACCTCACATTCCACCGGAAAGCACCTTCCTTCGTGCAAGCCTGCTGGCGTTCACTATTTTCATTATAATGAAGTGCAGCAAGCTGAGTCCTGAAAAGCAATGCCTCACAGTTATTTTCAGTAGATGATCAAAAGCAGACAAACAATCAAAATTAAGGGTTATAAAAGTACAGACAGGACACATTCTAACTAGAAATTAAGGTTGATCAAGTTGAACAGTGCAAACAGAGTGCACACACACAAAATTATACTTATATGTGGTAAGGCCTACATCAAACAGAGATGCTTTTGCATCAGTGATCGAGTGTTGTAACATGAGCTGTGTATCAAGCATTATGCCATGTTGCATTTATAAGTGCGCTGTCAGACCACTGTCTATGAGACTTCACTTTCTAGCATTCAAACTTGGGTTAACGTGGAGATGTGCCTCGCACATGAAGCAATTAGAAGCTTTTCACTTAGAAAAAAAATGAGGAAGTATCATCACATGGCGAACAAATCCTTTTAAAAAGCAATGCCATGATTAGCTTCTGTCTATTGTATGCTTTCCATAATGACAAAGGAATGTGTCACGCATGGTGCAGTCTGACACCCTGCCTTGATTGTGTATGTGTGTGCTTTTAGCTTCTGATAAGCTTCAACCGAAAGTTATTACATGTACTGCCCGTCTTGCTGTCCAGTACACAGTTTCTGTTGGTACATGCAAAAAAAGTAAGACATTTATGCAGGGTGAATCAAAATCAATAGTGCATCTTTGTTGCAAAGTTTAGTCTTTGCTGAAATGAAAAACTGTAATGTAAGGGCCACCTTTGGGCTCCTTACTAGTACTCACAGAATAAAGGGCATTGAGTAAAACATTTACTTCGCTTCATTCCTTCATAGGAATACTGGCAGAACTTTGGAGCGAAGTGTATCAGAAGGCTGTGGAAACCTCGACACCATATGTTTGAAATGATGTCGAAAGCTGGGGCATGTCAGCAAGCAGTGGCTTTGCCCTAGCTATATCACAGAGTTTCTTGAAGGACTCGAGTCTGTAAACAAAATAGTTCTTTATAAATTAGGTTATCTGTAGCCGACATTTCTAAATGCACAGCGTGACAAAATCACATGAAGTGCACAAAAGGAAACATAAGGAAAGAGCGCAGTCTACCAACGTTTTATTTCTGCTTGCAACAATAATACAGCTGATAGTCTGCACCCTTCTCTATTGTGTACTTTTTTTGTGCACACTGTGATAACCGGTGGTACTAGCTTGCAAAGAAAGTGCTTATGTGATAACACTGACATGCAGGATTAACCCTTATGAGCTTGCTATTCACTTTGCACCTATCCAGAGGCTCATGACATAACAAAATGCCTACTATGTCCCGATGAACGCTTCCAGTCAGCAAAACATGCTTTCTGCGTTCGAAAGCTTTCAGAGAAATTCATGTAGACTTTTGGAACTTATGCTGCAATGGGTGGATGAAATCCACTCCCTTCCATGAACGTTGCTGGCTTCTGCAGAAGTGATGTGCAATAATTTTGCGGCTACATTTAGTCAAATAGAAAAATAGCATAAAATGCTCATATGCTTCCTGGATATGTAGGTGATGGTTGATACAACACTCAAAGTTTTGCTAGGAATGTATGCGCAAGATGTTGCCAGTATTCAAAAACAGAAGATGCTTCCTGTTAAGACTAGACTTGCCTCCATCCAGCCATGCTTTTGGTTCAATGTCTCCATGAAAGGCACGCAGGAAACAGTCGCTTTCATGGACGTGAATGTTTCTGATGTGATTCAGCATGGAGAGCCACTTTGGCACGATGAGATGTTTATGGCCTGCACTTGATGCCGCAGACCAGTACATATGATTTTCGATGATTTAGCCCACGGACCAAGATCGCTGCAGCCAGACTGCTTTGACGCAGCCACGAGTTTCTTGGATACGCCTGAAATATATTTCAGAAAATGCTGGTCACATAACTTTCCACATTTTATGTGCATCGAAGATATCATCAAAGCTCAGTTAAAAGTACCTTTCACCATGTGCCAGCAATCATATTCATGTGAGATGCCAGGCCTCTCTTTTTTGAAGTAGCACTTGATTTGGGTGTGCCGATCCGTCACGACAGTGGCAATGGTCACGTCCTGGCTTTCAAGGAAAGCTATGGCTCTTTTTAAACCTTCCAGCTCCATTCGGCAGCTTCCTCCAACTTCACTTGACTGGAAACCAAATTGTGCATGCCAACAAACTTGAATGCAACTGTTGTATCTATCAATTAAGACACGATTTGTTTCTGACACTCAAAAACAACTTCCGTTGACAAAGCCGTTATCACCTTCGTGTATGTCTTAATGCTTCCAATAAATACATATTGTTTAGCACCTAACATGCCATGTAGCTGTTGCCTGTGGCAACAAATACTAGCATGTACAGTTTACTGGGCTCAGTGCTTAACATATAAAGTTATTTATTGTACGTGATACGTGCACTTAATTTCTTTATGCAATGAAAAGCAAAGCAAATTTTGCATAATTACTTCTAATGTATTGACTGTTATGCTCTCACCGTTTTTACCTTCGTTACTCATTTCTTCTGCATTTACTACATGTACAATAGAGGGTCTCCCCGATATTTGTCGCTTTGGGACCTCGTTTTGTATACTTACTTTGCAATTGTATTAATGTCAAGTAATAATAATAATCCAATACTTCAGCACTAATGCCAATATGACTTTCCGACTTCCCAGAAAAACAAGAGCCTGTTTTACACCTTCAAGCTTATGCAGCAGCTCCTAAAAGCTTAGTTTGACAATAAAACAACAAAGATTTCTCTCTCCGCTATTTTCTTTCCAAAGACACAAAAATAGCAGCATGTCAACGAACCTGCACAAGTTCAAAATGAGTTATCTTTTTTGTTTCCACGTCCAGCAGTGTGTACGTGCCAAACTTGGCACTGTACCCTGGGGAGTCCGCTCGACCATCTCCAGCCACAGAGTAAGTGGCCTTCCACGAGCTTCCTGGAGCATGTGTTGCTGCTGAGCCGTCCAAACCTATTGAGCACAAAATACTGTGTATTTATCGTTCAAGAAAATCGCTCGATTGTTGTTGCACAGACTACTTACGGTGTCAATGGCTGGCCATAAATAGCTTCTCTGAAGGGCGAAAAAAATTCTTTCACTGACCACCTGCACACCGATGGAGGCCAGCATTCTCAGACAGGAAGTCGGGTTATTGCCTGAAAACAACACTGCAGCGCACAGCTTTAAGTTCAACACCGGTTGCTGCCGATGTATATCCTGGTTCTGCCAAAGGAAATGGTGCCCAGCAAAGCATTCTGTATGAGCGTGCACAACTGTTCCGCTGCACTCAATATCCACTTGCTTGCAAGGGGCCAGACATGTGTGGCAGACTGTCAGAAGCCTTCTTAAGTTTTTCTCTTGCACGAAAAACACTCGATTGCCTTGATGCTGGTCAGTGCTAGCCGTTTGTTCTCGTGCATCCGTGCTCCTGCAAAAACCACAGAACAATGAAAGCAGCTTGAAGTGGAAGCCAACTAAGCAAAAATACCCTCACTTTTCACAATCCACGATAGTGTAAATGTTAATAAATGTGAAGAACCATGCGTAACACTTGTAATCATTACAGGAGAACAGAGTGAACGTGTAACGTACTCATCATGCTGGTCATCAGTAGGGCTGTAGTCATCATCGCTGTCTGGTATCAGTGGAGGTTCGTCAATCAATTCATCGGTGACACACTTACACTGCAGCTGGCGATGCCATATTCACTGTGTGGCCACATCTTTTGTGATGGTACATACTTGTACCCCTGAAAGAAGTTGTCCGTACAGGTGATAAATTGATAAGACACTCAAGGAATGGAGTGTAACTTAAAGTAATCAGACACGTAAAATTTTGCCATGATTTCAAACATACGAATTACAACAGCGCAATAGATCATTCGTTTTGTGCCCATACATCTTGCATGAGACTATTGCACACTTACACATGCATTTGCATGCCTACGTGTGACGTAGATGTGTGCATGCATATGTAAAATGTTGAGAGCTATACCAGTACACTGTATACGGAACATACCAACAGCAGTGCAACGTGGTCGAGTTTGCACAGAGCGTGATGTGGCACTTTTTTTCAAGCTTGCTTGCACAGTTTTGTTGCTTGTCGGCACCAGCACTTCAGTAGCCTTGTCAGCAAACTTTATCCCCTGCGTATGGTGCAGTGCTTGCCGAAGGTTCGAGACCAGCAGGGGACAACACTTCGACGTCTGGTTCGATGGAGGCTCCCCCATCCTCAGCAGTGTCGGTGGTAGCGCTTTCTTGCTCTGTGTTGTTCTGGCCAGCTCCCAACGCTTCATTTAAGTCCTGAAATAAGCACACACGATATGTCAACTCAGTGCTGCGCACAGCTTGAAGATAGCTCCATTGTAAAAAGCATTTTAATTGAACCGCGAACACAAAAGGCATAAGCTTCATATTTCTCCTGATCGTTCACCTCTCAATTTGCGTACTGGGCTGCGCAATGAAAACGACTTCCACGTAATAAATCAAAAAACCAAAATTTACGTGCGATTTCGATCACTATAAGAGAACCTATTGCGGGAGGCTCCGAATCATTTTGACCATCTCGGTTTCTCCACCTTCCAGCGAATGAATGCACGGCACGGCCACGTTAGAGTGCGGCCGCTGTGATTAGGATGAAGCCCCCGACCTCGTTATAGCCGCTGAAATAGTCTATGACGCAAAAGGTGGCGGGGGGGTGGGGCACGCCCTTTCCTCACCCTCAGTCACATAGGAGAGAGGGGCGCGAGATGTGTCCAATACTTTGACTCAATAGGGAGGGGCGGTGCGATGAACCTTCGCTCCCCCTGATAGGGAACCCTGCGCACGCCACCACGAGGGGCACACTCGTAAATGCAGCACCTGCCAAAGAAAAACGCAACTGGACGTGCGCCAAACCTTCGCTTGCACCGTAGTATACGTCGAGGCGGCGGCATCGGCCGAAAGCGTGCACTTGCTAACGTGAGATGCACGTGCGCGGAACACGATACGCAAACTGATAAGCACGACTGAGCTACACAGGTATTCGAAGTGCACATTCAGAAACCACTAATCATAAGTCTGCGCTTTCGATAACTTACCTCAATTCTTCTTCTTTTGGCGAAAGCTGCTCTCGGCGGTGGTGATGCGGATCTGTAAGGAAACACTGACGGAACCGCGCCAGGCATCAGCCGGGCGCACTTCACGGGAATTCCGAGCGACCTCATTATCGAGGGACTCCGGTGATAGTCCGCGTCCCGAAAGTGGTTTGAGCAGATCATGCTGTGCACCGTAGGCACAAAGTTTTTTCTCTTCACTGCTGCAATCCACTGAGCGGCAAGCCTCTTCTCCGTTGGGAAGCGGTGAAACACGACATCGTCGCGGCTGCTGTTGTTCGAACAGCCATACGCCGCGCAGAACGACGGCATTTCGGTCGCACAGTAATCTTAAAGCCTCCGTGGTATCTCTGAAGACCTGTTGACCTATTAACAAACTGTGCAATAGATAAACAGCGTAATTGAGGATCAATTAGCGGCGAAAGCCATCCGTCGCAAAGCTGCAGGCTGCGCCGGTGGCATTCAGGAACCGAGAATGACGTAGTTTCCGGTCAGCCCGCGCGAGGGCGCCGACGCTCTCTGCGACTCGCGTGGGCGGTAGCAACACCAAATTTTCTTTAGCGTATTGCAAAGCTCCTGCAGCTTCAATGCGGACAAAATCACGGCATCATCGACAGTGAGGCCAGTACTCGCCACCCACAAAGTTTCACCGAATTCTAAAACCACTTCAGCTTCCCTTTAAGAAAATCCGATCTAGTTTTTAACTCTTGTTTATACGCCCTACACAAAATCTAGAAGACGGAGAAGTATTTCATGAGGGACTTTGTCAAAGGCCTTTTCTAAATCGATTTGCAGCATTGCCACCGCGGTTCCCATTACGTCGCAGCACTCTAGTACACTACGCGCTGTATGTATATTCGTGAAAATTGATCGACCTTTAATGCCACATGTTTGATGCGGCCCTACTAATTCTTTAATGACAGTTTGGAGACGTTTCGCAAGAATTCTCATAAAAATTTTATAATCACAGTTTGTTAAAAATATGGGGCGGTATGCTGTCACTCTGCGGAGGACCATCGGGTCTTCTGATTTTGGAATTAGAATAGTGTGCGATCCTGAAAACGACGGTGGCAAGTAGTTGGCAAGTAAGGCCAAAAGCTTCATTGTACACTTCCGCTAAAACTGGAGCAATAGCATGCTTAAATGTTTTGTAAAACTCTGCAGTTAATCCATCCGGCCCAGGCGATTTCCCAGCATTCATTTTTTCTATTGAGTACTTAACTTCTTATACAGAGATTTGATGTTCGAAGACTGCCTTAGTTTCATCGCTAACTCTCGGCATCATGTGCAAAAACTCTTTTTCATATCGCGCCATTTCTACAGTAGAACTTGCGAACAATCCACGATAGTGTTCATAGATGGCATTCCCGATTTGATCGGCTTCCTCCGTGACTTCACCCTGGATTTCGATTTCTGTAATCTGATTGCGTCGCGCATGCCATTTTTCTACGCCCAGTGCTCTCTTTGTCGGCGTTTCACCAGCCATTATGCGTTCCATTCTTCCCCGCACAAGTGCAGCACGATATCTGCTTATGTCAAAATGCTCCAGCTTTCGTTTCACTACACGGATGTCATCAGCAAACATGCCTGGTCTTTCTCTTCAATTAACAATTTTTGCAAGTTAGCCTTGAGGAGTGATTCTTCTTCTCTTACCTTTCGATTTATGGCGGTTTAACGGTCCAATGCTTTCAATTTAATTTCTTGTTTAAACAATTCCCACATTTCTCCCCACCTTTTTTGTCTATCACTTTCCATTTTTTCAAAGCTGTTTTCGACATCCGCAGAAAAGATGTCGTCATTTAACAATTTAGAATTTAATTTCCATTGGTGCCAGTCAAACTTTTTTTCTTTGCGGCCATTAATGAAGAAACTGACTAAGCAGTGATCTCTAAATGACACGCACTCCACACGATACTCTTGACACAGAGGTATGAGCTCGGGCCCAACATAGGCTCTATCCAAGCGGGCGTGGCTGCTCCCCTGGAAATGAGTGAAACGGGGTGTGCGCCCACCCCCAAGACAATCAGCAACGTCTACCAAGTTGCTCAACTCCAATATCTCACTGAGAACGGCCGTACTAGCGTCTCTGAAGGGCCGTTTACTTGATTTCTCTTGTGCTGACAATACACAATTAAAGTCCCCTAATAGTATAACGCGTTTTTTACTAACACAATGTTGTCTGATATGATCAAAAAAATTGGCGCCTATCTTCTGCACTAGTGGGAGCGTAAACGCAGATAACTCGCCACTCAAGCGACGCTAACACAAAATCACATACCACGATCCGTCCTGGCACACTGGTGGTCACTGCCTGCAGTTTAACGTTTAGTGCCTGCCGTACAAATAACACGCACCCAGCCGACGTGCCAACTGCATGATTAACCAAAGCATGATACCGAGCTAGAAACAGCGGCACCATGCTCTCGGCCTCCGTTTTACCAGCAACCTTAGTTTCTTGAACCGCAATAAATCTAGTTCGTATTCACTGACCAATCGGTACAACTGATTCTGTTTTCTTTTTGCAGCTAGCCCTCTAACGTTTATAGTAGCTACACGAAGCGTCGTATTAAAATTCATGGCGGATTAAAAAAATCACAGCATATCCACGGAGTGAATGATGATGAGTGGGCGAAGCTGCGGAGGTTCATCGGTAAACCGTGAATCTTCCGTGAATTCTGCACAGTTCATCATCACCGACGTGAGATCGGGCGCGTTTATACTAAGGGGTTCGATCAGTTATGACGACTTGCAGCTCACTTTAATTTTACATTTACGCTGTGAATTTTCATTGTTTAGAAAACCATTCCTTTAGAAAACATTTGGCGTCTTTCGTTAAGCAGCTGGCGTCTTTTCGTTTTGCTTTAGAAACATCTGGCGTTCTTTCGTTTTGCTTTTAGAAAACATCTGGCGTCTTTCGTTGGTTTGTTTCATCAATCAACGGCGTTTTGAACAAAATTTTTATTGTTTAATCACGCACAGGAGAAATCTCACCAGGCACTACCTTGGAGGTAAACAATGGCTGCTAATGGGAATGAGAGACAGAAGTCGGCTTTTAGCTGACACTTACACTTCTACTTCTACTAACGTTTCCTACTGGAACATGCCAATGGCTGCTAATGGGGAATGAGAGACAGAAGAATTCGGCTTTTAGTTAACGCGCACGCTGCGAATTTTTTATTGTTCAACAACGCACAGGAAAAATCTCCCACCGGCACCACCTTGGAGGTCAAGATCTGGTACTAGCGTTACGACTGGTTACGCACTACTACGACTACGAGGGACGAACGGGTGCCGCCTTAAGGAGCTTCGCCCCTAAAGAGGGGAGGCCGGGAGCAAGACGCTTACCTTACAAAACAACAAAGCAGTCAGCGTCCAATTGAGCGGAACATCAGGTATGCGGCGGCGTCTCATCCGCCGCACTCCGTTCGGCCTCGACCGAGATGTTTGGCCGTGGTCGATAACGAAGCCTTCGCGTCGCCGCTGTCTTCGCCGGTGGTTCGCCGCCCATGGCGTCGTCAAAAGCATCATGCGCGTCGCAATTGTCCTCCCGAGATCTCTTCACGACAGCATTAGGAGTTGCAGACCCCGTTACGTCCATAGGTAGCATCTCGTGGGAACTTGTCATCCTCTCTTCTGAACTTGCGCTGCCCGCTGCCTCCGTGGTCGTGGGAACGCGCGAAGCGTCGCCGCCACTGGGAGAACTTTCGCCCATGGTCTCCTTTCTGACGATCTGCTCAACTTCATCCGAGGGAGGGCTCAGTTTTGTCATCGTCGAAACGTTGTTACCGGTCCCTCGCGCTGTTTCCTCTGCGTCAGCCTCGTCCATCATGTGTTCTGCGAGGTCATCGTTTTTAGCAGGCGCTGTCACGGCGGCGTATGATGCGACTGAATTAGTGCACTGCGCCTCATCGTGGCCGAAACGGCGACGCAGGTTGCAACGTGGCACTTGACAGTCTCGACGTATGTGGCCTGTATTCTTGCATCGTAGACACAAAGGCGCCCTGCCCGGCACGACAACCAAGGCCATCTCACCCGCGATCTTCAGCGGATGCGGAATATCATCAATTTTAACGCCGCTTTTCAGCTTCAGCGACGCGGTCCTCGTCGTGGACGCTTTCTCAGTGACGCCATATGCACGCCATTTTTCCCGCGTGACTTCGGTCACCTTTCCATAAGGCAAAAATGCAACGCGCACATATCTTCATCAGAGACGCCGTGCAGCACCCAATGAATCTTGATGCGCAGGCCCTGGCTGTCGGGGTCGATGAGCAGACATGGACGGTCTCTCACTTTTGCATCCTTAGCAGCCAGGAGCTTACTCGTTGCCTCGGCAGTTTTCAGCGTAACAGCCCACACGTGGTTCATCTGGTAAGCCCCCAACGCAACAACGTCGGGGAGCGCACCAAGTTTAGCGAGCGTGTCCCTCCCTGTAGTCTTCGATGCGAAAAGGTCTGGCCCTCGGGTCACCATGCATAAACACCGTGTTGGCTACGATGCGTCCTGTCGGCAGAGAAGGCAAAATCACCTGATAATCTTCACCCTTTGCTGAAGAAATTCTGTTACGGCGACCCGCCTGGGCCGCCAACACCGCTCCAACGGAGCAAAACATCCCGCTTCCGGTGCACTCGAGAGCCGGAGGTGGAATGTGAGCCGGTGCTTGAAACTGCTTTGCGAAAAGGTCCTATGCAAGCTTCATGTCGGGAAGGAACCACATTAACATATGCAGTATAGCGTGGTACTAGAGTAAAATAAGCACCAAGCGTCGCACAACGCGAATTCTGTAACCAGGCGTCACACAATGCGAATTGCGCAACAAGTAGGTTGTTCAATGCTTCCAACCCATTACAAAGGGCTACGCATAATTCTTCATCGTCATCAGGCACAGCATCAACAAAGCGCATAATGCTTTACATGCGTTTAGCAGGTACCACGGCTCTCCGTAGAATGACGAAAAATGGCATAGTGCCTGCTTCCCTACTTCTCAAAAATTACAATGATTTATAGCGTAGTGGGTTCCTGGTAAGTGCACTTGTATTGGTTTCCAAGGAAGTCCATAAGCGCATGATCCATTTTCTCGGGGTCTCAGTAAAGCTCTTCGCCCCCCCCCCTTCTCTCCCAAGTCAACGTATGTTATAAAGCATGGCGGGAGAGGGAAATAGTGACCGGGCGTCACCCAATGCAAATTGCGTAACTGGTGGGCCGTTTAAAGCTTCCCACCCATTACAAAGGGCTGAGCCATAATTCTTCATCGTCATCAGTCGTCGCGTCAACAAAGTGCACATAATGCCTTACAGACGTGTAGCTCGTGCCTCGCTTCTCCGCAGAATGACAAATAATGGCTTAGTAGGTGCTTCCCAACTTCACAAAAATTGTGATTTATGGCGTAGGGGGTACTTTGCTAGTGTACTTGTATTAGTTGCCCCAAGAGAGCTTACAATGGACTCTAGAAACGCCGCTCTTCCAGCTTTCGCTGTGACTGTGCTGCGGTTTCAGCGCAGGCCTGGCGTTTTTTTTTTCTGATATCAGATCAAGTGCTTTGTGTGTGTGTGCTTAAGTTTTAGGTGCAAGAAAGCTGTTTAGCATGGTACATTTTGATGAGAGTGACGACGTGTCTTTAGTGCGCTCGAGTTGGGTTACCGGAGACAAATACGTCGAATGGCCACCATTCACAGGTGCTCATAAAGGGACGGCTGCCATAAAGCGTCTCGAGAGGTGATCGCATGACAAGGAAATCTATAAGTGCTGGGTGTTATGGACGTGTGGTAAGCAGCTGTTGTAGCATTTTAATTATTAAGCTTATTGAATACCTGCGCAACAGTGCAGTAATGCAGAAATAAAACATTATTTTTGTTTTTTAATGTTTTACTGGGTTGCGTGTTCAAATGATTAAAAAACGCCAGGCCTGCGCGGAAAGCGCAGCACAGTCACAGCGAAAGCTGGAAGAGCGGCATTTCTAGAGCCCGTTATAAACTCTCTTGTGGCTACTAATACAAGTACATTAGCAACGTACCCACTACGCCACAAATCATAATTTTTGGGAAGTTGGGAACCACCCACCACGACATTATTCGTTATTCTGCGGAGAAGCGATGTACCATCTGTGAGACATTATGTGCACTTTGTTGACGAGACGAATTACAGCTCATGATTAGTGAACTGGATACGGAAAGTAGAAGAGTAGGTCTGAAAATTAATATGCATAAACTAAAGTAATGTGGAACAATCTTGGCAGAGAACAGCGCATTGCGATAGGTGGCGAGACACTGGAAGTTGTAAAGGAGTACGTCTACTTAGCACAGGTAGTAACCGCAGAGCCGAACCATGAGAGTGAAATAACTAGAAGAATAAGGATGGGTTGGGGCTCATTCGGCAAGCATTATCAAATCATGAATGGCAATCTACCACTATCCCTCAAGTGGAAGGTATATAACAGCTGCATCTTACCGGTACTTACCTACGGAGCAGAAACCTGGAGACTTACAAAGAGGGTTCAACTTAAATTGAGGACGACGCAGCGAGCGATGGAAATGAAAATGATAGGTGTAACCTTAAGAGACAGGAAGAGAGCAGAGTGGGTCAGGGAACAAACGGGGGTTAAGGACATCATAGTTGAAATCAAGAAGAAGAAATGTATATGGGCCGGGCACGTAGCACGTGGGCAGGATAACCGGTGGTCATTAAGGGTAACTGACTGGAGTCCAAGAGATGGCAAACGCGTGAGAGGGAGACAGAAAATTAGGTGGGTAGATGAGATTAAGTTTGTAGGTACAACGTGGCAGCAGAAAGCACAGGACCGGGTTGATTGGCGGAACATGGGAGAGGCCTTTACCCTGCAGTGGGCGTAGACAGGCTGATGATGATGATGTGCACTTTGTTATTGCGGTGGTTGATGACGATGAAGAATTATGGCTGAGACCTTTGTAAGGGGTTGGAAGCTTTAAACCACCCACTAGTTACGTAATTCATATTGTGTGACGCCCGGTCGTTATTTAACTGTCCCACCATGCTTTATAACATACGTTAACCGGAGAAACGGAGAGCGAGAGAGAAGGAATTAACTACATTAAGAGCCTGAGGAAATGGATCATGGGAGCCTTATGGGCTTCCTTGGCAACCAATAGAAGTGCACTTGCCAGGAACCCACTACGCTATAAAACATCATAATTTTTGTGCAGTGGGGAAGCAGCCACTATGAAATATTTCGTCATTCTGCGGAGAACCGTGGTACTCGCTAAACACCTGTAAGGCATTATGTGCACTTTGTTGATGCTGTGGCTGATGACGATGAAGAACTATCGTATAGGCCTTTGTAATGGCTTGGAAGCACTCAACAACCCACTAGTTGCGCAATTTGCATTGTGTGACGCCCGCTTACAGAATTCGCGTTTGTGTGACACCTCGTTGTTACTTTACTCTTCTACCACACTACATTACATATGTTAATGTGGTTCCTTTCCGACATGAAGCCTGTATAGGTTCTTTTTTCAACGCAGTTTCAAGCACCGGCATGGCCCTGAGGTAGAACACTGGGCTCCCACGCAGAGGGCCAAGGTTCGAACCTCGTTCATTCCTGGAAATTTTTAAATGCGAAGCATTTCTTAGCGAACCTCTGGCACTTTGAGCGTTTCTATCTACGTATCTATCTATCTATCTATCTAGCCGCCTACGTCTGGGTGCTCTCATGATCGCCTCCTTAACTTGGTGTAGACAAAAATTTGCTTGGGAGGGTAAGAGGATTTGACGAATATGACTGCCGCGTGATGACATGAATAACGTTAAAATCTTGTCGCGTACGTCGTCAAACCCTTTCCAGTAGACACGTCTGGCTCATACCCGTTTACCACGGGCCGCGGTGTACGGGTATGCGCCACAGGTGATTGACAGCTTATATCTACCCAGGGACGGCGAGAACAGACATTGCTAACCTAAATGCTAGAGCGTTAAGGAAAACCAACATCGGCAGCGTTGACTCAACGAATGGAAAGAAACGAATGGAAAGAATGAAAATTAGGATCCCAGCAGGAATCGAACCCAAGCATTCTGCGTGGCAATCAGGTATTCTACCACTGAGCCACGCCAGGCCTATAAATTGGTTTGGAAAAACTGCCTAAGCAGGTGTAATATCGGTGCAACGTCAATTGTGGTTGTGGTGCTGGCTATCTAATTTTACAAGAAAGCAATAAACACTACATGATACTCCTACGATGTCTACTCCTACGATACAGGCGTCATATCGGATAAACGTCTGTAGTTCCCGTGTTGGCTCCGCTTTTATAGCAGTCTAATAAACATGGGAACCATCGTTAAAGGCGCAACACCACACAACACAAGAGAAGACCAGACGAGCACAGGCGCAAACTAACAACTGATTTATTGAAGGCAGATCTCCAGGCATATATACCAACAGGCTGCGCAGGCGCAACGTCACAACAATCCTCGGAAAACATCAAAAATATCGCGAAAGAAAATCAATTTCAGCTCTGTAAAGCGCAATGGAAGTGTCGCTGACACACGCCTCACCTGCTTTCCTGATTAGAAACGCTTCTAACGTTTCACGAGCCGTTTTTTGTCTGCTTCTACCTACAATTTTTGCGCATCGGAAACGTGGTTCACAATTCGGGCATGTCATGCAATGGTCGACAAGATGGCTTCGCTCTTTGTTAATTAGATTTCTTGCGTGTTCCCTGAGCCGGTCATTGAGGCAGCGCCCCGTCTGGCCGATATATACATTGCCGCAGGTCAGGGGAATCTCGTACACGACGTTGCTGGCACACTGAACGAAACGTCGTTCATGGTTCTTTTTGCAGCCTCCCTTTTCCTCCGCACAGGTGGTGCGACGGCTCAGCTGAGCGAGCTTCTGGGGGGGCCGAGAAAGCCAACGGCACGTTGAACCGGCTAGCCACTTTTTTCAGGCTATGTGTGACCTTATGCATGTCAATTGCAAATTTGCAATTGCCGTTCAACGAAAGTCATGTTTGCTGGGCGTACTCTCCGCGTGCACAAAAAGAGCTCCTTCCGTACAATTCAGCTCACTCAAAAACGGTAAAGAGAGGCATCGCTACTCTCTGTTTAGATTCAGCACTTCGGAAGTCGTGCATTCACAAGGTGCAGGATAGTTTTAACCTTCAATTGGGAAGGCTCTTTTCATCCGGCTTCCCTGGGTCGGTCGTCTTGTCTGTTGCTGAGACGCTGCTTAAGAAGTTGAAGCACCGTTGCTACTCAGATGCCGCGAAGCCCCTGGTGGGCGCCCAGAGGCCAGAAGTGGTGCCGTACATGCATAAGGTCACACATAGCCTG
Organism: Rhipicephalus sanguineus; assembly: GCF_013339695.2. Classification (NCBI taxonomy): domain Eukaryota; kingdom Metazoa; phylum Arthropoda; class Arachnida; order Ixodida; family Ixodidae; genus Rhipicephalus; species Rhipicephalus sanguineus. The sequence goes on along the minus strand of NC_051177.1, from coordinate 236,845,625 downwards.
AAAAAAGTGGCTAGCCGGTTCAACGTGCCGTTGGCTTTCTCGGCCCCCCAGAAGCTCGCTCAGCTGAGCCGTCGCACCACCTGTGCGGAGGAAAAGGGAGGCTGCAAAAAGAACCATGAACGACGTTTCGTTCAGTGTGCCAGCAACGTCGTGTACGAGATTCCCCTGACCTGCGGCAAAGTATATATCGGCCAGACGGGGCGCTGCCTCAATGACCGGCTCAGGGAACACGCAAGAAATGTAATTAACAAAGAGCGAAGCCATCTTGTCGACCATTGCATGACATGCCCGAATTGTGAACCACGTTTCCGATGCGCAAAAATTGTAGGTAGAAGCAGACAAAAAACGGCTCGTGAAACGTTAGAAGCGTTTCTATTCAGGAAAGCAGGTGAGGCGTGTGTCAGCGACACTTCCATTGCGCTTTACAAAGCTGAAATTGATTTTCTTTCGCGATATTTTTGATGTTTTCCGAGGATTGTTGTGACGTTGCGCCTGCGCAGCCTGTTGGTATATATGCCTGGAGATCTGCCTTCAATAAATCAGTTGTTAGTTTGCGCCTGTGCTCGTCTGGTCTTCTCTTGTGTTGTGTGGTGTTGCGCCTTTAACGATGGTTCCCATGTCTGAACACCAACTAGCCCAACAGTCAACTCTCTTAAAGTCTAATAAACATTACGTTTGTACTCCTATGATTCAGCAAGCTATATTGAAGCATTGCTCGACCCCGGAGGAATACATTAACAAAAGTTACATATGATATCCACGTCACCGCACCGTAAAATGCACTTAGTCCGCCACAACGACGCAGTGTCCTCTTCATTTCTTACGAGGCTGGGCGATGGCCTCATGCTGACCGAGGATGATGCCCGATTGATTGACAGCCGCCTTGAAGACTAGGCTACGTAGGCCACATACGCCCAGGTAGTCTACATATACGACAAACACCATCCACTGATGTTGGTCTACGTAGCACTATCCAGGCCTACCAGCCTCGAAGGCCTACACCTCACCAACGCGAAGGGTGGCTTCAGGTTCCGACGTGTCGCCGGCTCTGTCGACAGACAGTTTGTCGACGAAATGACCGAGGCATCCACGAATTCCAACAGCTCTACTATACAACATACTTCACTACACATGGGCCCCTCGTCGCCGCAGTCACGACCGGATCCTATAACGAGGAATGACCAGCTGCTGGTGCGCACTGATCACGGTGATGATGCCCTTGTTCAAGACCTACAAGAACTTCTTGCACACATGCACACGGGTTCGTGAAACGTGCGTTCGTTCTCGGAGCACTACATATCAGCTTACCGTTTCTGGTGTTGGTAATACCCACGTTGCTATTGGCAGCGTTACCCAACCGTAAACAACTGGTTATATAACACATATGCGGCTCGTCAACATATATAAGTGTGCGTATAAAATTTATACAAATCTTTAGCGTCATTTTGTAACGTGTCGCTCAGTAAAAGAAGTTACGCCACAGTCACCTACCCGCCGCATGCTTCGCAGAACATCGACTCCCACGGTACGTGGGATCTGCCGTATTTGAAGGGGGGACCCGGCCCCCCCCTTCGGCAGGGCAGCTCTAGGTCTTCAGCACCCATTTGATAGGCGCTGGAGCTTTTTTCTTATTCCCTTTTTTTAACACGAAAGTGTTTTACGCCGGGGTCCACCAAGACTTCCGTGACGTATTTCCGTCACGGAAATGACGTCGAAAAAATATACACGATCAGATGGCAAAGAAAAAACGGTACCGTCAACGGGCATCGAACCCACGACCTCTCTGTCCGCAACAATAGATGCCGGGCACGCTATCCACTGCGCCACGGTCGCAGACTCTGGAGGCTTTACAAACGCGCCTTTTATATCTACCACTCTCCCGGTCAGCTACGTGGTATTGACCTCTGGGAGTGGTAAGGTAAAGTAATTCGTCATTGCTGCGGCCTCCGCGACTAGCACCTGCAACGCGTTACGCGTCCGTCCCGTTTGGCGCGTTTCAATATAAGTTGAATTTTGTCAATGCCCTTAACACACCGCGAGGTGGCGACCTTTGCCCAAGCGTAGTAAAAGCGTCGGCCTCGCTCATAGCATCACGTGAATACAAACCGAAAATAGCTCTGCGACGTGCGCCTGCCTCAGCTGGCTGTAACACCGCGTTCCACGCTCACGCGCTCGCCCGAGAAAAATTGCGACCGGGCTACCGAGGCGGCACGACGCGCCTTGCGTTTCCCTCTAATCCGGCCGTGGTTTTCAATCACATTTTAACATCCCGCGGTATGGCGACCAAGTTCTGTGTCCAATATGCGACGCTCTTCTGGCTATCAGACTTCGTTCTCTGATTACGCTTTCACCGTTAACTACTACAGCTACCACAAGTGTTTGTCTAATCATTTAACATGGACGTTAGTCGTCGGGATGGAGATGTACCACCAATCATCAAAGGGGGTGCATACACGTTAAACGGTGCCATTAGCTACCAGACATCAATATACATTGTGCAAACTCTCTTAGTTTTTTAAATGCGAAGCATTTCTTAGCGAACCTCTGGCACTTTGAGCGTTTCTATCTACGTATCTATCTATCTATCTATCTATCTATCTATCTATCTAGCCGCCTACGTCTGGGTGCTCTCATGATCGCCTCCTTAACTTGGTGTAGACCAAACTTTGCATGGGAGGGTAAGAGGATTAGACGAATATGACTGCCGGGTCATGACATGAATAACCTTAAAATCCTGTCGCGTACGACGTCAAACCCTTTACACTAGACACGTGTGGCACATACCCGTTTACCACGGGCCGCGGTGTACGGGTATGCGCCACAGGTGATTGACAGTTTATATCTACCCAGGAACGGCGAGAACAGACATTGGTAACTTAAATGCTAGAGCGTTAAGGAAAACCAACATCGGCAGCATTGACTCAACGAATGGAAAAAAATGAAAGTAGGATTTCAGCAGGAATCGAACCCAAGCATTCTGCGCGGCAATCAGGTATTCTACCACTGAGCCAAGCCAGGTCTATAAACTGGTTCGGAAAAACAGCCTACGCAGGCGTAATGTCGGCGCAACGTCACTTTGGTTATGGTGCTGGCTATCTAATTTCACAAGAAAGCAATAAACACTACATGATACTCCTACTTTGTGTACTCCTACGATGCAGGCGTCATATCAGATTAACATCTGTATTTCAGTGTTGGCTCCGCTTTTATAGCAGTCTAATGAACATTACGTTTGTATTTCAGTAATTCAGCAAGCTATATTGAAGCATTGCTCGACCCCGGAGGAATACATTAACGAAAGTTACATATGGTATCCACATCACCGCACCGTAAAGTGCACTTCGCCCACCGGAACGACGCAGTGTCGTCTTCATTTCTTACGAGGCTGCCAGATGGCCTCATGCTGACCGAGGATGATGCCAGATTGATTGACAGCCGCTTTGTAGACTAGGCTACGTAGGCCACATACTCCTAGGTAGTCTACGAATACGACAAGCGCCATCCACTGATGTTGGTCTACGTAGTACTTACTATCCAGGCCAACCAGCCTCGACGGCCTATACCCCACCAACGCGAAGGGTGGCTTCAGGTTCCAACATTTCGCCGGCTCTGTCGACAGACAATTTGTCGGCGAAATGACCGAGGCATCCACGAATTCCAACAGCTCTACTATACCACATACTTCACGACACATGGACACATGGACGACCGGATCCTCTAACATGTCATGACCAGCTGTTGGTGCTCACTGATCATGGTGATGATGCCCTTGTTCAAGAACTGTCAAGAACTTCTTGCACACAACAACACGGGTTCGTGAAACGTGCGTGCGTGCCATTGGCAGCGTTACCTAACCGTAAGCAACTTGTTATATAACACATATGCGTCTCTTCAACATATATATCTGTGCGTATAAAATTTATACAAATCTTTAGCGACATTTTGTAACGTGTCGCTAAGTAAAAAAAGTTACGCCACAGTCACCTACCCGCCGCATGCTTCGCATAACGTCGACTCCCACGGTCCGTGGGATCTGCGTAATTTTTATTTTTATTTTATTTACAGATACTGCAATCCCCATAGGGGATTTTAGCAGGGTGGAAATACAACATATTATGGAACAATGTAGGCAACAAAACAAAACAGTGTATAATACGCTGCTTCAAAAATACAAATACGACAAATACATCGTATGCGAACAAATACATTGTTTTTGGCTCTTGCGCATACAAATACAGCCCTTATACAAAAAACAACTAAATAAACAAAACTCGGCTAAAAGAAATGCATAATATGAAGGAGGTCATATTGGAACGTAATTAACACATGTCTGCAGCAAAATGAAGACAGTGAAGGTTGAGTAACTTGGGTATTAGTCAGGTTATTCCATTCAGTCACAGTCCTTGGAAAAAAGGAATATTTGAAACAATTGTTTTTTACGCTGAATGGTGTAATTGTTAGGCGATGCCTCTGTCTTGTGGCATACCCAGAAGAAAAAGTAATTATATCAGATATGTTAATATTGTAATGTTTATTGTTAAGTTGAATTAAGAATTTTTGTCGGGAAACACGATTGCGTTCCGTAAGTGCAGGCAAGTTGGCTTGTTTTAGGAGTTCAGTTGCAGAGGTACGGGTGTAGTTATTGTAAATGAAGCGAACTGCCTTCCGCTGCACCCGCTCGAGTTTTTTAATGTTAATTTGCGTATAGGGGTCCCAAATGATGGCGGCATAGTCAAGGACTGGAAGTATAATTGTTTTATATGCTAATGAGCGTACGGAAAATGTAGACTGTTTTAATGCCCTCCTAAGAAAAATTTGCGGCAGGCGCTGGCGGTTACTTTATCGATGTGTAGGTTCCATTTTAGGTTGTTAGTAATCCACAGGCCAGGTACTTATATTCTGTTACCTCAGATAGAAAAACATTGTTAGCCGAGTACGTAAAACTCTGCTTATTCTTTTTGTGAGTAATGCACATGAAAACAGTTTTCTCGAAATTCACCGACATCTGCCAATCTTCGCACCAGGCAACAACCTTCTGAAATGCATCATTTAGTAATATTTGATCGCAAGGACTATCTATTTCGGATTATAAAACACAGTCGTCAGCATAAAATTTAATCTTAACAGGTAGATCTCTTGCAAGATCATTTATATACAGCAAAAAGAAGAGAGGCCCAAGAACCGAACCTTGGGGAACGCCAGAGTCAACGGAAAAGTTATCAGAGTCGTGATTCTGAAAGGTAACGAATTGTCTACGTCCAATAAGGTAATTTGAAATCCAATTAATTAGTCGACAATTTTTAAGAATTATGTCTAATTTATACAGTAGTTTCTGATGAGAGACTTTATCGAAAGCTTTCGAAAAATCCATGAATATAGCGTCTGTCTGTTTTCCATTGTTTATGTTGTTTGCAAAGTCATGCACGGTTTGTACCAATTGGGTTATTGTCGAATAGCCTTTAAGGAATCCATGCTGATTGATTGTTAGAAATTTATGTTTCTCAAGGAATTCCAAAATGTCTTTGTGAATGATGTGTTCCAAGATTTTGCATGCAGTTGAAGCTAATGAAATAGGGCGGTAATTTTATGTGCTGCTTATTCCCGGTTTTGTGGGGTGGCTTAACTCTGGCGATCCTCCAGTCGCCCGGCACCTGGCCAAATTTGAAGGATTTCTCAAACAAGACCTTTAAATATTTGGATACCCATTCCGCATAGCGTTTAAGAAAACAATTCGGAATGTCATCTGGGCCAGAGGATTTTCTGATGTCTAGATTAGTAATACATTAAAAAACGCCCTCTTCAGTGATCTGAACGTCAGGTATAGGAGGCAGGACGACGTCGTAAACTGGTAAAATGCCATTATCTCGAGTAAATACAGATTTGAAATGTTCATTGAATAGGTTTGCAATTTCTTTGGTTTCATGAATTAACGCACCATTTACGTCGAACACATCACACTCCTCAGACTTGGGGCTAATACTTCTCCAAAATTTCTCTGGGGCTGATGTCATGTACCTAGGTAATAAATCATCATAATAGCACTGCCTATCCCTACTGACTTGGTTTATTAAGTTTTAAGGTTAGTTCACGGACTTCGTTGTCATCAAGAGATAAATTCTTCCTTTTTTTCTTTAATCGTTTTTAGCCGTCTTTTCAATGAAGTGTTTTACGAGAAATCCAGGGATTCTTATGTTTCTTCTTTTTAGTTACTCGTGGTACAAAAGAAGTAATACAAATGTTTATAATGTTTTTAAACTGAATCCAAAGTTCATTACATCGCATTCGCTGTTTTCAAATTCATTAAAATGAAACGCGAGAGTATCAATTATTGAAACGTCATCTGCCCGAGAGAAATCAGGGAAAGACAAACGTTGCAATTTTTTGTCTAATACGGTATAACTTAACCGTAGGACAGTGGCTTGGTGGTCCGAAATTCCCGGACTACCTCGCAGCTTGTTCTAGCGTCGATTGATGCGCTGACAAAAAACAAATCCAAAATAGATTTGGAAAATCCCTGAATTCTGGTGCAATCCTCTACAACTTGAAGAAGATCAAATGTAAACGCAATGTTTAGCATTGCTTCTCCTACGAGGTCGTGTTTTGCGAGTGTGAATGGCGGCCAGTGTACACTAGATAAATTAAAATCCCCTGAAAGAATGATTCGGTCATTAGGTCGTATATTTTCATGCAAGTAGTTTTCAAGTTCCTCACACATGGAGACTGGAGCATTAGGAGGTCTGTATATAGCTCCCTATAATGTATCTGATGCCATTGAAATAAGCCGTACAAAAATACCTTCAATATTGTGTATATTCGGCATTCGCAGGATATTTAGTGAAGACTTGAAGAGAATACAGACACCACCACCTCTACTGTCTCGATCTTTCCTACACGCCTCTGTAGCCAGAGGGAACAAACTCGCTGTCATATATTGAGCCATTTAGCTACGTTTCTGTCAGAACTGCAACAGCAGGATTATGTGACAGGACAGAGACTCTAACTCAGAGACCTTGTTAACAACGCTCCTACAATTTACATTTAGTATCGTCAAGGACCGGGTGTTAGTATACTGATGTCAGCCAGTCCTTCCCGTGGATATCTTAAAGCGTGCATTTCTCTCCTCATCCCAACAGAACAAAGTATTATTTATGCTCACCTTTATATAAACTAATTTTACTTTCGCACCATTTCCTTTCTCTCCTGCCGCGCTCTTCCATAATTCTGCCTTATATCACGAAGCCGCTTGGAAAAGTCTTCAGATAAAGATAGATTTGTACCTCTTAACTAGGCGCTGATGTCAATATCGACACTTTCTCGCGATAGTCGAGAATTTTTATGATGACAGGACGTGACTTGCTTTGTTTATCTACCTTCCTGCCGAAATGTTTCAAAAAAAATATGTTTCTTGTACCTTTTAAGTAGTTCATCGTTTGACTCATCAGTTGGCTCATCTAGACCGTATATAATGAAATTGTTTCTACGACCTCAGTTCTCTAAGTCATCTATATGGTCTCGAAGTGCCATTACCTGGGATTCAAGTTTAGAAACTGATGATTCCATATTTTCAACCTTCAAGGCTAGAGTATTCAGTTTTTGCAACTGTTCATCGATGCCGTCAATACGTTCAGTTATTCTGGTAAGCTTTTTTCTATCTCTTTTTGTGCACTCTGTATGCCCTCAACTGTCGAACTGATAGCTTTTTGACCTTTCAATATTTCAGATAACATTTCCCTATCAGAAGGCCCAGGATTGGCCTCAACATCACCGCAACTTAAGAGATCGTTGTTGGCGGGTAAAACACAATTTAAAAACCAATTTATACACAGTGGCAAGGCAACAGCACTAGGAAACGGTTATCGCTTCGGTAACAACTCGCAGACAAGTAGTCACTAACCTGGATAGCGAAGCAAAGCGGATTTCTAAGCATGTTGCCGCCAGTGCTGTCGCCGAGCCCACTGCCGAAGAGTTGACTTGACAGGCTTCTTATAGCCGGGGAATGGACCACGTGGCATGACGTAATCGTTGAAGGTATCAGGAAGGCATCATGACGCAGGATTCATCGTGTCAGCGCAGTTGGCGGTCAGCACCGATGTTGGCCGCGTCGAGCCCAGGAACGTAGTCCATGGTGTCGTCACCGGGGAAGCATCATGCGCAGTTTGCAGGATTCCGACGAAACCTGGATAGCGAGCAAAGCGGATTTCTAGCATGTTGCCGCCAGTGCTGTCGCCGAGCCCACTGCCGAGAGTTGACTTGACAGGCTTCTTATAGCCGGGGAATGGACCACGTGGCATGACGTAATCGTTGAGGTATCAGGAAAGGCATCATGACGCAGGAATTCATCGTGTCAGCGCAGTTGGCGGTCAGCACCGATGTTGCCGCGTCGAGCCCAGGAACGTAGTCCATGAGTGTCGTCACCGGGAAGCATCATGCGCAGTTTGCAGGATTCCGACGAAAACCTGGATAGCGAAGCAAAGCGGATTTCTAAGCATGTTGCCGCCAGTGCTGTCGCCGAGCCCACTCTTTTAGCGCAGTTTCAAACCGTTATTCATGTTACCGGGCAATACTGACCTTTTAAAACTCTATGGGGTTCAACCTAGCCCTCTAGTTCAACCAACAACCGGAAAAACAACCGCTAGCATCAGTGAACCGTAATGGAAGCCCGTCTCAGCGTCTGCAGGGGAATGGGGAGAGGGAAATAAAGATGGGAATCAGACTGAAGAGGAGAGTGGCGTCCATTGCCAAGGACGCGGCGGGTGGCTTGTACAGCCGGTTGTCCAGTTCAGTGTCCCCAGAAAGCCAAGAGCCTTAAAGGCCAACTCCGGCGATTTTTGGCCATGTCAAAGTAATGGTGCTTTTATATTCCTGAGACGCTCCTGTTATGGGCCCGATAGCAGAAATACTCGGCAAATTGGAGAATAATTTTAAATAAGCAAAAATTACACCATCTTCCGCTAAAGGGGACCATGAGGTGATGCGAAGCCGAAGCACTTGCACGATCGCGTTCCGTTGGCGTTTATTGGGCATGCTACCGACCTCGCGTCGTGGAACGCGAAGAGGGACGCTACGCGCGTCGTATGTTCCATCTAGCGTGGCCTTTAATTCTCACAGGGCGAGCGGGGAACGCGGTCGACAGGCGGGCGAGAGGGGGGCAGCGTAGGAGAGGAGAGAGAAGGGGAGGGGACGCGCATGCGCTCGAGCTCATCGCGGCGTTGCGCAGGAGAGAATTTCGGCATGTCTAGCCCGCGTTTCAGAGGAAAAGTGGAAAAGGGAGGGGAGAGGGGTATGGGAGCGAGGAAGGAGGAGAAAGTGGAGAGGGGAAGGGGAGAGGGAAAGTGGAGAGGGGAAGGGAAGATGGTTAGTGGAGAGGAGGTGTGTGGAGAGGGTATGCGCATGCGCAGTAAGGGTGGTCACGCCGCACGCCACCACCACCACCACCGGATTGAGCTCCGCCTTAAAGGACCCCTGACACCGAATTTGGAAACTCGAGATGCTTGTGTTGTTTGATAGTCCTGCATGCGGGGGCACTTCTGACCGATTATGAGTGACGAGCGTTGCCTTTAAGATATTTTAATTTGGTTTTAAAGTAAGCCTGAGTGCTCATCTGAATTTTGAACTCCTATCAACATAACCACTAGTATGACGTAGACGTAGGCCCCCTTGTGACGTAGCGGAGGTAAAGCAAGTGTTGTCGACGGTCACAGACAGAAATAGCGCGGTGCATGCACTGTGGTATATTGCGAAGCATGTTGCTCTCCCACCTTCTCCTTCTCGGTACTGTGTCGGCAGGGCAGCGTGAGCTCTCTGTGTGTGGTGTTCTCCAACTGGCAGTTCAACAGCGCGTGGCTGACGTCACCCAATACTGAGCGCACGTCATCACGCGTGCCCCGAGGCGCGGCCGCCGCGGCGCGGCCGCTAGTTTCTTATCATCCTTTCGGCGCGCGTTTTGAACCCACACTAAAAATGACCATAATTAACGCTGCTAGGATTATTTAGACATCACGTTGGAGGATTTACGGTGTCATTCCGTGATTACAAGACATAGACCTACTTATTACGACATAAATGTCACAAACAAAAATCGGCTGTCAGGGGCCCTTTAAGTACTTAGCATCTAAAAGCGCAACACCGAAACCGAAACCCAACCGAGTGTACTGTCTACGTATGACGTAGACGTTGTTACGAACGAACCGGAAGTCGTGGAAGGCATGCCGGTCACGAGCCGGCGCGGAGTATGAAAACTGTGACAGCCGGGACGACCAGTGAAGCGCCGGCCAAACCACGCTGTCTGTCGCCTTGTGCACAGCAGACGCTCGCTGTAGCGGCCGAAGCACCGAAGTTAGCGGTGCCCTCGGCTGCGTCACTTCCGCCGCCTTCCCAATACTGACGTCACAGACGCAATGTTGCCAATAATTGTGGGAAGCCAGGAGGGCACTTGCAGACAATATTTAAAATTCACTTGCAAACAATCTGCGCATGTCTCAAGCCTGTAATTTGGCACAAATGACGGAAACGTGCAAAGGAACGTACCCAGCGAATTTCATTGAGATCCATCGACCTCGAAAAATCGCCGGAGTTGACCTCTAAAGAGGCCCTCCAACACTTTTTGAGCAGGGTCAAAAAGCGCTGCCATTCGGTAGTCGAGGCTCCCGAGAACACACGAGCGAAATATTATAGCGAAGCGAGCGGCCTGGAATTTACAATAAATTCTCAAAATCAGCTGATAATCGCTCCCTCTTCTCTCGACAAATGATGTATTAGTCCGCAATATATGACGCGATTGTCGGCAGTTCCACCACTGGCTGATGTTATAATCGCGATAACACCGTTATTATTACCTTCGTTGTTAATTTTGAGTTCAATAAGTACATAATATGTATGTTCATATTGTGTTGTGCCGTTAAAACACCGAACAAACATTAATATTAGCACTTCCGGTCTCACCGACAGCTCGTCTGCTCGTAGTTGCGTGGTTGCGTTTTCTTCACCATGCGCAGTGCCAAAATCGTGAATATTTCTGTGCTTTTGACCATCGCCGGTTGCCGTTGAGAGTGGCAGCCGTTCGAGTGTTGCCTCGTCAGCTGCAAACTGCATGGTCGGCACGTTCTCACGACCGACCGAGGCAGCTGCGCAGCATTTCTCCGATAACAATGCTGGCGCCGGCTAGTTTGATACCTGTGTTCGCTGAATGGCGAGAGTCCCGTTCGCTGTCTGTTCAGTATGTCATCGAGCCGTACCTCGGCGTATCCTCCCCGTAGTCTCACGTTCCCGAGAAACCGCGACACAGCAACCAAGCAGAGTCGCATTTTCAGGGTAGCTGCAGACAGCCGGGGGATGGGTCCGTGCCGGCCCGATGCCCCACGATCCTTTCTTCTAGTCTTTAGTTCTGTGTTGTCAGCCCGCACTCGCTGTGCGCCCGCATTCGAAGAGCAAACAGCATCGAAGTACCGCCACTGGGAGAAGGGTGCGCGCAGCTTTGCCGTGTTGAATGCGACTCAAGCGCGAGCAGTGCGACGAGGCGGTGTATCGGAGTGTGGTTCGAAACCCATCTCAGCTGTCATCCGTCCCAAACGCGCACGAAGGTTTGCGCCCATGGTTGGCACAGCAATGAAAACACTACGGCAGCTCGAGGTGCACACCCAACATTACCAAACCGGCTGGCAGCTTTCAAGCACGCGCGATACACGGTGCGGTGAGCTCCGCTCGACGACGACCACGCAAGCCGACCGGAAGTGGCGCCACAGACCACGTGGTTGCGCCGAGACGCCAGAGAGAAAAAAATGGAAGAAAAAAAAATGCCGCCGGCGCTGACGTAACTCTTGAGCACCTCCTCGCACCTCCGCCCTCCCTCCCTCCACGCCCGCGCGGCTTTTCGCGGGCTGGCGGCGTTAAGTGGAGGGAGAAAGCTGCGCAACGTGATTTTTGTAATTTGGTAACACCTCTTAGACTTTGCGGATTCGAAAAATATTTGCGGCATGACTCGTGAAGAGTCATACGTCAATAATGAGACTATTCCAATATAACTAAGAAAGGTGTTGCAGGGGCCCTTTAAGACCTGGTTGTGTCGGTGGGCAAGGAACAGGAGGTCCCTCTGTGCAGCCGCGAGAAGGTGGAGAACGAATGCGAAACCAGGGAGTGCCGTCAGGGGAAAGGAGGGTTTAGATCAGAATAAATAAAAAAATGTGGTGCGCACGTGGCTCTTGTTTTCTTTGTAATTCACTTCTGAAAAAGCAGCTCACGAAGTGACATAAGCAATTGTAGTTAGACACCGGGAGTTGTTGCGTGCCCGATGAAGAGCGTTTTACCACAAGAATGTTTCAAATTGGTTGATTATGAGCCGAGGAACCGTGATGCGAGAAGGCGATCTCTAAACCCTTGCCACTAGCCCCGTGTAGCCTTCGAAAATCAAGTCCCTTCCCTGCTCTCTTCAGTATCGGAGCCGTAGGATCACATGACGCATACGCATCAACATGTCATGCGCACGCAAGGTGACGTGCGCATGACGTGCCAGGGACAGCTCGTGAAGGCGATTGCTGTTGAGTCGTTTCGGCGTTCCTTTCTGTGGGATGGACCCCTCGGTGCGCGCACGTTTGCGGAGGCTGACTTGGATCATGTATCGTTACCGCGATACACCGCGTCGCACAGCTAGAACTGTTGTAAGGAACGACGCACCAAAAAGGCGCCAAGCGTTGTCGGGGCTGGCATCGGCACGACGCGGGAATGGCGAGAACACGAACGCATGCGTCGCACGAACGCAGGCAGATTAGTCTGGCATCTCGCTGCGATTAGAAGTCAAAAAGAAAATCACAGCATATCCACGGAGTGAATGATGATGAGTGGGCGAAGCTGCGGAGGTTCATCGGTAAACCGTGAATCTTCCGTGAATTCTGCCCAGTACATCATCACCGACGTGAGATCGGGCGCGTTTATACTAAAGGTTCGATGAGTTACGACGACTTGCAGCTCACTTTAATTTTACATGTACGCTGTGAATTTTCATTGTTTAGAAAACCATTGCTTTAGAAAACATCTGGCGTCTTTTGTTAAGCAGCTGGCGTCTTTTCGTTTTGCTTTAGAAACATCTGGCGTTCTTTCGTTTTGCTTTTAGAAAACATCTGGTGTCTTTCGTTGGTTTATTTCATCAATCAACGGCGTTTTGAAGAAAATTTTTATTGTTTAATCACGCACAGGAGAAATCTCACCAGGCACTACCTTGGAGGTAAACAATGGCTGCTAATGGGAATGAGAGACAGAAGAAGTCGGCTTTTAGCTAACACTTACACTTCTACTTCTACTAACGTTTCCTACTGGAACATGCCAATGGCTGCTGATGGGGAATGAGAGACAGAAGAATTCGGCTTTTAGTTAACGAGCACGCTGCGAATTTTTTATTGTTCAACAACGCACAGGAAAAATCTCCCACCGGCACCATCTTGGAGGTCAAGATCTGGTACTAGCGTTACGACTGGTTACGCACTACTACGACTACGAGGGACGAACGGGTGCCGCCTTAAGGAGCTTCGCCCCTAAAAAGAAAAAAAAATGGCGAAGGTTGCACTAAGCCGCGCAAAGCTCGAAACAGCAAAACTGGACGATTCTGAAGACTCATCTGGTCGCTTCGGTTGTTTCTAGGCCTTAGCTAGGTGATGCAGGTTATTTATACGTTGATGCTCAGCGTGGAGAGGTTCGAGTTAAACCAGACAGTCACAGACACGACACGGCTGTCCAAACTCCCGAGACAGAACCTCGAGCTGAAACGAAGCGTTCGCACCTCATAGATCTACGGGCGCGTCGTCGTTAACGTAGGCCTACCATCGCTTCGGGGTCTTCTCGAAGCCGCTGTTGCCTTTCCCGTTCCCTAGTATTCTCTGGTTGTACGTACGCGGGCTCTACGGCTCGCTGCCACAGCCATTTGTTGGGCTAAATGTTGCCTTCTTCGTCTTTAGATGACCAGTGGTGGGTAGTGAGATTTACCCAATTTCTGTTGCACATACCCGTTTACGATGAGGATAGTTTTCTGATAGGCCGCACACATTTCTGCTAGCCTTAACAGCTTCGCTGTTAAAAACGCGCACCAATTCCGTTTCTGTGATTTATTATTTCTCTCAGCTTTCGGTTATTCGTTCAAGCAACAGGTTAAACAAATTACACATGTCGTCTCGAATACTTCTCGCAGCGTCATATGCTATTGTTGGCAACGTCAGAGACTCAGAGCATCAATGTCTACGTAGGTGAGCGATGTAAGATCACAGGACCACTCATTGTTGAACGTCAGCCCTTCCTGCACGACGCAGGACCACTCATTGTTGTACGTCAGCCCTTCCATCTTGGGACGCGCGCCTACGAGAAGGGCAACAGCGTTCAGTTTGAAATTTCGCATCTTTCCGCGGCGCGTAGCGTTGTAAACCTTGGCAGACGTTATCGTGAGCGCCCAGTGCATGAATTACACTTGTCAGCTCGAAATGCTCAAACATGGTGAGGGGCTCTTTGGGGTGTTCACCAGCAGGGGAGAAATTGACCCTACGCGATTAGCCCCGGCCATTACGAGGCATCCCCCCCTTCTGGTCTTTTAGCGGTCTGGGTATCTGCTCCTGTGCTGCCCTTCTCAGCCACGCCGAAAAGAAAGAGACCCAGGAGTGCGTTGATTCGGCGGTGGGCACTTGACTCACCATGCTAGGCAATAAAAGGAGAGACCGTGTTCTGCGAGCCGTGCGGGTAAAGGGACAATTGCACGGCTATGCTGAACCGTTGGCGCCTTTGTGCCATCATAAACAACATTATTTCTGGCTTTCCTGTCGTACATACAGTCGGGCACATGTTTGTTCGAATTTATATGAATTTATGTACAAATTTATTGTGACTATATTAACAATTTTGGAGGCCTGAAACGGTGTTTTGCCTGCCTATTTTTGGCGCCTAAAACGCACTTTTTTAGTCCCTAAAAATCCGGCCTCTAGTGATAACTGTGGTGCTCTAGAAACAATAGAGCGTATCTTATTAGATAGCCGGGCATACTGAGAAGCAAGAACTTGTCTCCAAAGTACAATATGCTCAACTTCGCAAGCACCGTTGCATCTCCGGAATATACTTGGACCTACGTCTTCTCCTTCTCAGTAACGCAAAATTTTAAAATTTCTGTTTAGATTCCTCGAGGACATTCACCGAATTGCTAAACTGTAATTTAACTTACATCAGCATCATTACGTTGTGACATGTACATACCACAATCACATTATCTTCTTTTTTTTCTCCTTCTCCTTTCCTGCCCTCCTCCTCCTATGGCCTTTATGTCCTCAATCCCCTCCCCTATACAGAGCAGCATGTAGGCGCCTTTAGGTGCGCCGGCAGAATTCTCTGTTTTTCATTAAAGAGTTTTCTCTCTCTCACCTTCTTTTACTGTATAGTTGTTGCAGAACAGGCATATTCTTGTATGTACTTCTAAATAGTGAAGCTTCAGCTATGTAATTTTCTACACAGCCAGGAGCAGGTTTGAAAACACGCAGAAGAATGGAACGTTGGGCTAGTTGGAATGCATTCATGATTGATGCAGCGCTAAAGACGAAGACTAAGACCGAAGGAACACAGAGTGCACAGGACGGGCGCTGTCTCGCAACTGAAAAATTCATTTCGAAAAACCAAAACGGGAAATACAAAGCAGGGCGTAGCAGACATGCGCACAAGTAAGACAGTAAAGCTAATTATTGAACAACAACACCAAATTGAAACATGTCACTTGATAATGCATGAGCCAAGCAGATACGTAAACTCCTCGTCTGTCAAGAAAATCGACGGATGGCTCACGCATGCGTCCCCATTCTTTTAATGTGAAAAGCCTCGATAACTTCACGGGTTATTTTGCTACCGTGCCTAGAAAGGACTTCCGCATCCACGACGAGGGGAGAGCAGCCACAAGTATTACAATGCGATGCTAGGTGGGATGTGTTAGGCTTCTTCAAAGACTCATTATGTTCCTTTAAACGAACGTTAATACAGCTGCCACTTTGTCCCACGTACGATTTTCCGCAAGTAAGCGGGATTTGGTACACAACCTTGCGCTTACATGGTACATATGAGGAAACATGATCAACTTCACAGGCGTCAGTTTGCTTTTCAGCACCTTCCATTTTCAGCACTTTCCACTTCAGCACCTTCCAACAAGAGGGCAGATCCTAGAGTTTTTTGGAGCAGAAAGCACCGTCTTAATACCATATCTGTTGCCAAAATTGCTCAGGCCGTGGGAAAGTTTATGGACATGAGGCGAAACCGACACCTTATCTTATTTTTTCTTTTCACCACTGGTGTCGGGACGATTATTATTTTTGACCCATTTCAACAGCTTTCCACTGCAGCTAGCTAGAAGGGACCCCGGGAAATATGCATTTTTTAGCCCCTGAATCTGTGAGCAGAAAATGCGCTCCAAACCATGCGTACAAGACTTAGTAATAGCAGACTTCAGGGCAGAGAGAGCAATTCCGTTTGTGACAACTTTTGAGTGACTTGACGAAAAAGGTAGGCGCGGTTTTTTTTTACCTAGGAAGGTAACACCAACAAACATGGTTAACTTCAAAAGAAAGGCACAAATTTAAGAACTGTAACTTGTCTTTAATCAACTCAATCATAAACGTAAGCTCTTGTGGTTGGACGGACGCGTGCGCGTTCCTCGGGAGCGTAGCGACGTCGTTCTTCCTGTTGGCGCCTTCTGCAAAACGGAGAGATGTGTCCTCGGTAGCCACAATAGATACAGATGGGTCGAGGAGGTCGCTGTGCGTTATGGTCAGCCTGTAGACTCATCGGCGTGTAGGCACAGTGACGGGGGTAGATGCAGAGAGCGGCACAGCGGCGGCGTACGTTGACCCCTGACGCCCGAAAGGACCGTCGAAACACGTTCGGCGTGATGCGGGTGCTATCTCGTGCATAATGATATCGTGCGAGTTTGTTGGAGCAGAAGCTAGAGGACATTGCGGAGTGCAGGAATGGCAACGCACGTGAAGCTCTCGGGTGCGTAGTCACTGATCGTCCTGTTGGCGCCTTCTGCAAAACCGAGAGATGTGTCCTCGGTAGCCACAGTTGTAACATATAGGTCGATGATGTCGTTGTGCTGTATAAGGCTGTAGACGCACCGGTGATGAAAACGAAGCCATGGGTGCATGCTCTCCTGGTGTAGGCGCAAGGACGATGGTGTCTGCAGAGAGCGCCGTAACGTCGGGGTACGTTGGCGCCTGACGAGAGCCGGGACCGTCGGACACGTTAGACGTGATGCGGGCGGTCTCTTGCTTAATGATGTCCCGCGAGTTGGTTGGAGCAGAAGGTAGAGGAGATTGCGGAGCGCAGGAAGAGCAACGCCCATGGAGCTCTTGACGAACGATATCGCAAATCAGGGTACGTAAGCCGAGGGCCGCCGGAAGAAGAATGCCCGAGGGGTCGTACTGTAGGGGAAAAGACTGGACACAAGAGACAAAAACCACGTGAAAGCACAGGAGACAGCGAAAGAAGTCGCCGGGACAGGCAGGCCCGTCGACTGGAGAGATTGGAGTTCGTGAAGTCGCTGGCAAATGGTGTATACATATTAAGTGGTGGCCGTATTTTGCGTTGCAAGAGCGATAAAGGGGACCTTCATATGCCTTTATTATTATGGCGCGTGTGGTCAGTCTGGGGCCTGTCGGAGGTACCACGCTTGCACAATGCAAGAACATCCTGAATATGCGACAGGTATGGTACACCGGGCAGTTGAATGCGCTCCGCCAGCTTCTTCTTCGTTGCCTCAGCACAAACTGTGGGGGTCACCGAAAACCTGACGAAGCTGTGTTCCAGTCGGAACGTGTCCCAGTCGGGAAGATCTGCTTGATCGTTCCAAACCCAGGATTTCGCGACATCAGATAGGTAGAAGGGACTTTCCGCAACTTCGGTAGTTTGTCCCACCTGCTCAATTCACTGACGAGGTCGAAGTTTTGTAGCCCGTCGTCGATGTCATCCTCTCGTAGACAACATATTGACGGCCAGAGCGGAAGGCGGAGGCAGCAGTGGGAAGGCGGCGTCGGACGAACCAGCATTTTCCTGAGGGGCTACGGCAGGTTGTATTACGCGAAGACCCGAGTGGAGCTCCAGTGAGACGTGCGAGTGGACTAGGGGATCGAAAAGCACCGTCCACCACTTCAGAGGAACCGCTTTATTCGAGTCAAGATCGAGCGGACACATGCTGATGATGATATATGCGGATGACGAAGGTGTACAAATGATGATCACTTTCCAACCATCACTTTCCGACACTGAAGACCAGCAGTATCCAATGAGGAGTGGTAAGGTGGACCCGAGGGCGACAAAAGCATTGTGCACAGAAGAGCAAGTGGAGTTGTAGGGCACCTGGCGTGCGGAAGGTTGTCACCGGTTCGGTCACTGAAGACATGCACTTGGGTTGCGGACCGTAGCCTCCCGGGCTTGAACCAGCAGGAGGCTCCTGCCGTTGCGTTCCTTTACGAGCCGACCTTAACCATGGTAGACTAACTCCAGGTCAAGGCCTTCGGTTACAGTTCCGGCGGACAACGTAGCAGCAGCAGTTGTGCTACGGGCCCGAGCTGTGCGTCGAGCTGCCTGGCCAGGTTGACCCTGGCATCTCAGCGTGTCGGCCAGCAGCCAACGTTGCCTCGTCTAAACCAGCCAGCCCGCGTCCACTCCACAAGCCGGAGCCATCGCGTTCCGGTTGCGTATGTGTCCGCCAACGTACAACGACAAAGTGAGATTGACCACCATTTTCTCCACTGCTCCGCCGCTCCTCCGCGCCTGAACTGTAGAGCTTTGTTTAAACCTTTCAACTTGCAATTTGTGCGTTGTTCGAAGTGTTTTACTGTTTGCAGTGAACCTTTTGTTGAGTATTTAGTTTAATGTAGACAGCATTTCACTCTAATGATTTATAAAGGTTTTCTGTGCGTGCTGAAACCAACGGATTTGTCCTTAATAAGCCTCTCGGAAGCTACGTCTTAGAAAGCTGTCGGAACAAGGCGAAGAATCTGCATCGCACACACGCTGATGATATATAGAGGCGAGAAAGTTGTAGAAATGATGATGATATGTCCAATTGACAAAGAAGAGTCAGTGACCGCGCTCACAACGTTCATAGTCGAGAGTTCGACGGAACGACGTCTGGTCAGGTAAAGGCATTGTTGAAAAACAGGTAATGTCAAAACAAAACAAAATGACGTTTCGGGATGCGTACGGAGCCCTTCTTCACAATCGAATGACTGCTGAGCAACAGGTTCTCAAGCAGCGTTGAGCACGTGACGCAAAGTCCGGGAGTACACGCAGTTTAGAGTGCCAGATGTTCTGCTGATTGCTAGTGATTCGAATTAGTGTAAGTGACATATTAGTGATTCGAGATTGAGCCTCGGTTGTCAAATTTTTCTCTGTTGCCATGATGATCTCCCAGCTTTACTCGTGACCCGTCTTCTCGGCATGCTCTGGCATGTGACCCGTCTTCCCGGCATGTGTCACTATGTGGCCCTTGGCGATCTCTTTTTCGTGCTGCTTCAGACGCGTACACAAATTTCCGCTTTCGCCAACGTATACCCACTCGCAGTCAGTACAGGGAATCTTATAGACAACACCAGGGAAATGTTGCCGAGGGAGAGGATCCTTCACATTAGGCAAGTCACCCTTAGATTGCTTACTGGGGCATGCGCGGCTGCACACCACCTTTTGTAAACACACGAGCTAGGGCTTCGCTTACACCTCGCATGTACGGAATAGCTGCTCGCCTGTGTGTTCACGCTGTATTATCCATGGCTTCACTGTTTGGTTGCTGGTTGTACATATTGAACGGTAGTTGTCTTTCTAATTTGTGCGCGCATTTTCTAACACACGCGTAGAGGGTTCATCGGTACTTCGAAAAAATGTCACGCGCGTAGACCTTTTCTCACACGGAGGGCTCCTTATACGCTTGTGATATATACTGTGAATTCGCAAGGACTTTGACTGCAGTGACTGAAATTGTCAGTGCAGTGTGTGTGCCTGTGTGCAGTTAGTGAACTCAACGCGTACGAACGCTGAAGGAACAGATGTGCACAGCACTGTCTACAGTTTGCCCTAGCAAGTGCACCAGCATACAATACTAGATCTTGCTTTGGATACACAACACACTGTTGCCTTAAAAGTGCTTTTGAAGAGGGCGGAAACCTTTAGCTTTCCTGTAGGTATGTCGTGTGTGTTCGTCCGTGTGCGTGTGTGTGCGTGCGTGCGACGTAATCGGTCCGTTTTCCATGAGTCCGCGGCGAAACCAGTATCTGCTTGTTGTGACTGACCATTTCACGAAATGGGTTGAATTGTTTAATTTGCGCAAGCTCAATTCGCAGAAAGTATGGGACTACCTTCTCGAAACCTTCACAAGGTTCGGATTCCCTGCCCAGCTGATCACGGACAATGCGACGTACTTCACCAGCAAGGTGTTCACGGATTCCTGTGACGCCTTGGGAATTCGTCACAAGCGCACGTCTGTGTATCACCCGCAAGCCAACATCACGGAACGGGTAAACAGGAATCTGAAATCTATGCTTGTCGCGCATACTGAGCGCCATAAAGACTGAGATAGAAACTGGCAGAAATAGCGTTCGCAACTAGGACGACAGTTAATCGTTCAACATTTCACTCCTGCTCAACTTAACCTGGGCAAAGAATTGAGCTTTCCGCAGGACAGTGCTTTGACGTGTGCAACCGCTTCTTCAAGGCCTTATTCAAAGTTTGCAGGGGACCTGAGACAGAGGCTGACCGACGCGGTGCAACAAGTCAGACAGCACCTAAATGTGTCCCGAATGGAACAGGCAGGACAGTGTGACAAGCGTCGACAAAACGTTAGCTTTGAGGTTGGGGACTTGGTGTTGAAGCGGACACACCCGCTCAGCGACGCCTCGAAAGGTTTTGCCGCTTCCTTAGCAAGCAGGTGCGACAGACCGTATAGAGTCACCCAGAAATCCTGCGCGCTGCCCAGGGGAGAGGTACCTTGGCTGCCAGGAAGGACGGATGCTGCCACCCGCGCTGGCCGATTGCTGCTGCCGCAGATGATGGTCGCCGCCTCGTCGTCTTTTGTCCCTAGACCGATCCCGCCGTATGCAGCGCAGAGGTAAATAAATTATTGTTGTTTCTTGTGAGTTGAAGCCTACGGGACGCAGCAAGCCCAATACCCACAACGTCTAACGTGTTTCGACGGTCTTTGCGATCGTCAGGTGCCAGCGTACGCCGACGTTGTGCCGCTCTCTGCATCTACCACCGTCACTGCGCCACACGCCGATGCGTCTACAGGGTGATGATACCGCGCAGTGACCTCCTCGACCCATCTGTTACTAATGTGGCTACCGAGGACACATCTCTCGGTTTTGCAGCAGGCGCCGACAGGACGAGCAACGTGGCTGCGCTCCCGAGGAACGCGCAGGCGTCCGCCCGACCACGAGGTACAAACGCACGCCGTACCACTATTACTTTCGCCGTTCGCTCTCTCCTGCTTACAAGGTTTACATGCCTGGGAATTCTCGTGAGTCTCGTCGCCGTTCAGTGTCGCCTCAGCGCCCCGCCTCCGAATTCTCGAACGCCAACTAAAAAAATCTCCGATACAGTTTTATGAGGAGAAACTGCAAACACCGGGCAGCCAACAATTCCTCCAGATCTACCATCGAACCTATTAGGAGAAAAATTCAGCAGATCCCACGTACCGTGGGAATCGATGTTATGCGAAGTATGCGGCTGGAAGATGACTGACGTAATTTTTGTTACTGAGAGAAACGTTACAAAATTAAGCTAAAGATCTGTATAAATTTTATACGCACACACATCTGCTGAAGAGCCGCATATATGTTATTTAACTGTTTGTTTACAGTTGGGTAACGCTGCCAAAGGCAACGCGCGTATTACAAACACCAGAAGCGGCAAGCTGATATGTAGTGCTTATACTTGTCCCTAATGATGGAGAATGCACGCACGTTTCACGTACCCGTATGCATGTGAGGAAGCGGTTCTTGATAGTTCTTGAACACGATCATCATCACCTTGGTCAATGAGCACCAGCAGCTGGCCATGACTTGTTATTGGATCCGGTCGTGATCGCGGTGACGAGGGGTCCATGAGTAGTGAAGTATGAGGTATACTATAGTTGTTGGAAATCGTGGATGCCTCGGTCATTTCGCTGACAAATTGTATGCCGATAGAGCCGGCAACATGTCGGAACCTGAAGACACCCTTCGCGTTGGTGAGGTATAGGTCGTCGAGGCTGGTAGGCCTGGATAGTGCTACGTAGACCAATATCAGTGGATGGCGCTTGTCGTATTCGTAGACTACATGGACGTATGTGGCCTACGTAGGCTAGTCTGCAAAGCGCCTGTCAATCAATCTGACATGATCATCGGTCAGCACGAGGCAATCACCCAGCCTCGTAAGAAATGAAAAGGACACTGTGTCGTGCTGGTGGACTAATTGCACTTTACGGTGCGATGATGTGAATATCATACGTAACTTTCGTTAGTGTATTCCTCCGGGGTCAAGTAATGCCTCAATATAGCTTGCTGAATCATAGCAGTACAAGAGCACAATCATAGCAGTACTGCTATAAAAGCGGAGCCAACACTGGAACCACAGACATTAATCTGATATGACGCCTGTATCGTATTTATCATGTAGTGTTTATTGCTTTCTTGCAAAATTAGATCGCCAGCACCATAACAACAATTGACGTTGCATCGACATTAAGCTTGCCTAGCCTGTTTTTCCAAATACGTTCATAGACCTGGCATGGCTCTGTGGCAGAATACCTGATTTCCACGCAGAATGCTTGGGTTCGAGTCCTGCTGGGGTCCTAATTTTCATTCTTTCAATTCGTCAGGTCAACGCTGCCGATGTCGGTTTTTCATATCGCTCTCGCATTTAGGTTACCAATGTCTCTTCTCGCCGTTTCTGGGTAGATATAAACTGTCAAGCACCTGTGTCACATACCCGTACACCGCGGCCTGTGATAAACGGGTATGTGCCACACGTGTCTGTAGGAAAGGGTTTGACGACGAACACGACAGAATTTTCATGTTATTGTCATGACCCGACAGTCACATTTGTCAAATCCCTTACCCTCCCATGCCAATTTTGGTCTACACCAAGTTGAGGAGGCGATCATGAGAGCACCCAGACGTAGGCGGCTAGATAGATAGATAGATAGATAGATAGATAGATAGATAGATAGATAGATAGATAGATAGATAGATAGATAGATAGATAGATAGATAGATAGATAGATAGGTACGTAGATACGTAGACAGAAACGCTGAAAGTGCCAAAGATTCGTTAAAAAATACTTCGCATTTAATAATAGAAGGTGTACGTATCGACGCTCTTGTGGATACTTGCGCTGCTATTTCGATTATGTGCGCTGACTTTTGTTCTGGCGTCCGAAAAGTTGACCACGGCTTACTGCGGCCCATCTCTCCGTGCAGTGACAAACGCCATCATTCGTCCACTCGTATAGTGTACACTTCCAGTTTGCATAGATGGTATTCATCATTACATAGTCTTTGCGGTTTTGCTTGAGTGCACCCACGCACTCATATTGGGGTGGGATTTGTCTTCTGCGTACGCTTCTACATCTTGTCGTCAGCGCCTCATACATCTCGATGCCACTGACTATTATTTGCTTAACACGAAGGGCGCATTCGCCTTGGGACCACTTCAGATGATGTTCTTTGGCCAACCGGAATAGAAATAATCAGCGCTAAGTCCAACAACATTGTGGATGGTGACGTGCTGGTGCTATATTCCGGTCGTACACACATCGACGCATTCTCATTATTTCAGGGCTTATTCGCTACATTCATGGCTCTGCCGTGCTTACTGCCCTCAGTGAAACCCCCGAACCCTAATGCTGCAATGCGGATAAAGCAGTCACTATCGCGGTTGAACTTCATACCGCTGCAGTTGTTCTGCTTCCGAGTCAAGAACCACCTGAGTCAAGCTCGCCGCTACTATACTCTTCCACACCTTAGTCGACAACCATATAAACCCTGACCTGACAGCAGCCGAGAGTCAATATTTAGTCGCCCTATTGAATCGGAATCGTTCTCTCTTCTATGTTAATTCGCCCGCCCTTGGTTTGACCACTGCCGTTACTCACGGCATTCAGATTGACGGCTCCCGCATTATTCACTGGCGCTCGTATCACTTGTCTTTGGCAGAGCGCGAGATCATCGAGGAAAACGTCTCAGGCATGCTTCGACGGAACATAATGCGTGCTTTCTCGAGTGCCTGGTCTTCCCCAGTTGTTTTAGTGCAAAAGAAAGACGGAGCAGTACGTTTTTGCCTGAATTATTGTGCGCCGAACAAGATGACGCGCACATATGTTTACCCTTTGATACGGATCGTCGACCCAGTGGATCCGTTGCATGGCGCCGAGCATTTTTCTCGCCTTGATCTATGATCGGGCTACTGGCAAATACCGATGTCCGAACCTGACAAAAGGAAGACCGCTTTTTGCACCCCAGATGAGCTGAATGAATTTAGCGTAACGCATTTCGGTCTTTCTAATGACCCTGCTACCTTCGAACACATGATAGACGGCGTACTGCGCGGTCTGAAGTGGAAAGCATGTTTATGTTATCTCGACGACATAGTAGCGTTTTCGTCTACGTTTCTGCAGCATCTGCCACGCCTCGAAGAACTCCTATCCTGCCTAGCAAAAGATGGCCTGCAGCTGAATAAAAAATTGTAGCTTCGCCAGCACGGAAAACTTTCTTGAGCAGGGGTTACACAATACCCTAGACGAGATAATCGAAGCACACAACATCGACCAGTACGAACGTCTGGCGAAGACCAGAACCGGTCGACATATCCTTGAGACACTGGGCATCATCTACCACACGCAGCGCGGCGAAAATGTTATCGCCGCGCTGTTTTAATTATTTTGTGATGAATAACTTCGTCAAGTGCCTCACTAAAATCAACTCATCTGACGTCCATTTGGTCATTTTTATCCCCAGTTTCTGCAAATGAATGAACCACTGTGACTAATTGAGCTACGGTTGAATAACCCTTTCTCAAGCCATGCTGAAAATTAGTCAGTATAGAAATATGTTCAAGAAATTATTCCACAATGCGTTTAGATATTGCATGTTCAAGCATTTTACAAGTTGCTGATGTTAATGAGATGGGTGAGGCAGTTTTCTACAAATAATTGGCTGCCTTTGTCAAACACGGGAACAACTCTAGCCCTATTGCAATCACTCGGCAGTTTTGCACTTAACAGCGAACGTCGAAAGAGCACATTGACAAAATGAGCTATATTTTGTGCATAACGGCGAAGCAATACATTAAGTATATTGTCTGTGCCAGAAGATGATTGAGTGTTCAACTTCAATATCATGGCAACAACACCAGAAGATGATACAAAGTCAGCCTCATTGGGTTGAGACACTCTTTGCGGAGGCATAGTAAGACTCGCCTTAGAAAACACGCTATGAAAAGAGTTGTTAAAATGCTCCGCAATGACCTTCAGGTCTGTAATTGTATTTCAGTTAACTAATATATGCGAGAGCTGCTTCTTGCCATCGCTTAGGAAGTTCCAGAAATTCGTATGTTTGTTTTTTAAAACGTTTGGCAGAGTAGTTTTCAAGGAAAAATCCTTTCATTCGCGCAAAGCGCGTGCCTAATTCATTTCAAGTTCATGAATACCATCTGATCCTGGGTGACTATTTCTCAGTCGTTTTAATTTGTGTTTCAGATGGATGATTTTACGAGTCATCCAAGGTGTGCTTTTAGCAATCTTTTCAACTTTGGTCGGTACGAATGTATTTATGCAGTGATGGCACATTTTAGTAAACCGGTTTCTTAAAGATAAGATCATTTGCCGGCCGGAGGGACCGAACCTGCAGTACTCAGATTACGCGCCGGATGCTCTTACCAAGTGAAATACACAACTACACCCCCTACACAAACGCGTAAATCCAGCTCGTTACGTTTGGCTCGAAACCAAGGACCTACAGCTACTCGCTGACAGCTTTGCGTGAAACCGATTCCCACAATGCGTGAGACTTGCGGAAGTCTTAATTAGCTTTCCTAAATTACACAATGAAAGCTACCAAATCCTGGTGCTGCCTCGAAAGGAAAAATAAGTGCGTTAGTGCGGCTTCCCAAAGAGGTGTAACATGAGCGCAGAGTCCACTTTACTTTCTTCACATTTATATCCTAAATACTACACATAACACCCCCTATACTTTCCTTGGCGTTATTGTCTGTTAGTTCTCATTAATATTGTGTCTAACAAGGAAAACGAGCCCTTGAAAATCATCTCCTTTCCTTCATTCATAGCAAGAGTCTCGTTCTGGCAGACTTGATGCCTTCAGGTAGTATGCGAGGGATTATTGGTCAGCTGCCAGCTCGTAAAAAGATCACGTGCCACGTGACGCCAGAAAGGCAGAAAAAGAGTGTTCCACACTCGCCGCCATGGCTGCGATTGGCGCTGACTAACACTCCAAGGTTTAAATGCACATATATACCCCATAAAGTGGACGGGAGGATGACCGCCGCCGTAGCTCAGTGGTAGAGCATCGGACGCGTTATTCGAAGGTCGCAGGTTTGGTCCCTGCCGGCGGCAAGTTATCTTTTCGTCCACTTTACATTCTTCACATTTATATTCTAAATACTACACATAACACCCCTACACTTTCCTTGGCGTTATTGTCTGTTAGTTCTCATTAATATTGACACGTGCATACAGTGGGTCTTTGTCTGTTGTGCGAGGCAGTTTTGCTATTTGTGCGTGGCGGAGTTTTTTGGCGGCTAGTAGAAGAGGACAACGACGTTCAGCTCGATTGTAACTGACGTGCTGAAAGCCGGGCTGTTATTGACTTTCGTTTTTATTACCGTGACAAACTGGTGGAGGTGCTGGGTACGACCCTTTTGCGCTATTTCAACCTCAAGACGAGTTCCTACCACCATTTCCACGATCCCGGGAAAAACCGGCCACTTCGGCACAGCCGTCGCTTGCTAGGACTACCTCCCGAGTTCGGCCCATTGAGCTCAGCAAGAATGTTCGCCACAACGGCAAGTCAGACGCAAGAGAGCGACGTAGACCGCCTCACTGCCATCCCGAGTGTGGTCTATCCAGCACGTGTCCCAAAGTCCTTTCATGGCGATGTGTTCGAGGACGTGGACGATTGGCTAGACCACTTCGACCGAGTCGCAGCAGCCAACGAGTGGGACGAAAGGAGGAAACTGCGCTATGTCTACTTCGCCCTCGAAGACTACGCTCGTACGTGGTACGAGAATCATGAGAGTTCTCTGAACACCTGGCAAGAATTCGAACGACAGCTGCGTGACGCATTCAGGAATCCTGAAAGAAAAGCGAAAGCCGAGCAGGCCCTGGAGAGCCGAATTCAGAAGCCCAACGAAAGCGTGGCTATGTTCGTTGAGGACATGTCACGCTTGTTCAAACGTGCTGACCCAGAAATGGCTGAGGCAAAGAAAGTCCGTTTCCTAATGCGCGGGGTGAAGGAGCAACTTTTTGCTGGACTCATGCGCAAGCCCCCATCTACCGTCGCTGAGTTCATCACCGAAGCGATGACAATGGAACGGGCGCTTCAGCAACGCTTTCTTCAGTACGAGCGCCAAAGTACTGTCACCGCCGTGTCATCCTTCACGGGTGGACACGACGTAGCAGCGCTCCGGGAGCTTGTGCGGAGCATTGTCCGCGAGGAGCTTGAGAAAGCTCGCCACCCTACTCATCAGCCGACCGCGAATGTTCTTGGGGACATGATTCGTGACGAGATCAGGAACGTGACCCAGCCATTAGTGACAATGCCCGCGGGAGCCCCAGCTCTGACTTATGCCGAAGCGCTACGGACCCCTCAACCATCTATGGGACGTCGCCCACCCTCCGCTCTTCCTGTACTGCCACGACAATTACCTGCTGCGGCTGCAAATGCCTATGACTTCGAAGTCCCGCGCGAAGTCACCCGGAAGTCAAACGTGTGGCGCACCTCCGATAATAGGCCGCTTTGTTACCACTGCGGTGAAGCGGACCACCTCTACCGCCAGTGCCATTATCGCAGAATGGGCCTTCACGGATTCCACCCCAACGCACGTCGACCAAGCAATGGTGAGCGCCCACGCGAGATTGAGCAGTACCTGGCAGCTCAGCAGTCATACCCTCCTGCGCCAAGGCACCAGTCCCGTTCACCGTCCCCTCGGCGCTTCACCTCACCCAGTCGTTACTCCACGTTCTCTAATGTTCGCCAAAGGTCCCCAAGTCCTCGCCCACGTCAGGAAAACTGAGGACAGCGACCTCTGGGGGTAGGGCCGCTGTTGACCGACCTGACAAACGTCCTCCGACGCGACCCAGTAACGACGACGACGCCGATTTATCCGCTACGCCATCTTCTGATAACGACGCACGACTTTCCGCTGATATTGCTGTAATTATCGACAATCTCAAGTAACCGCTCTCGTGGATACCGGCGCCGACTACTCGGTTATGAGTGGTGAACTCGTGGCTGCTCTTCGAAAGGTGACGACACCATGGAATGGTCCCCAGCTGCGTACGGCGGGTAGTCACCTGGTGACACCGGTTGGTAGATGCACTGCCAGAGTGCATATAGGTGACTCAACCTTCACCGGCACTTTTGTCGTACTACAGGAATGCTCGAGGCAGGTCATATTAGGAATG
The DNA here is from genome assembly GCF_013339695.2 of Rhipicephalus sanguineus. NCBI lineage: Eukaryota > Metazoa > Arthropoda > Arachnida > Ixodida > Ixodidae > Rhipicephalus > Rhipicephalus sanguineus. The sequence goes on along the minus strand of NC_051177.1, from coordinate 236,816,953 downwards.
GACTTTCTGAGAGAATATGGGGCTGTCATAAACCTTCGAGAGCTGCTGGTGACATTTTCACGCGACACGGACTCACACGAAAGCGAATCCCGCACTGTCGCGCTGCGTGTATGCGACGATTCCGTGACGGTGCCGCCCCGTTCCAGTGTGCTGGTTACTGTGGTGAGCGACAGCGACCGAATGGCCCTCGGAATTGTGGCAGGCGATGTATCTGTCCTCCTGTCTCGTCAAGTATGCGTCGCCCGCGGCCTCATGGAACTGACGCAAGAGCCCGCTAAGGTTCTACTGACGAATTTCAGTCAGGAGTACCAGCACTTCATAAAGCAGAGCGTTGTCGCCTACTTTGAGGAAATCAGCGACTTCAGAACCAGTCCATTATTTGCAGAACTATCCTCCGGTCCTCACGACGACAAGCAGTGTACAGTCCAGTTAGATGTGAGCTCCAAGCTGTCGGCTCCGCAGCAAGATAGTCTTCGCTCTCTTTTGCTTTCATTCAGCGACTGCTTCGCCACTACGTCGAAAATCAAGCAGACATCCGTTACCAAGCACAGAATCTTAACCGAACCCACCGAAAGACCCATCCGACAGCACGCCTACCGTGTCTCCCGACGAGAACAGGACGCCATTCGCGAACAAGTTCAACAAATGCTTGCAGACGACATCATCCAGCCGTCTACAAGCCCATGGGCGTCACCAGTTGTGCTAGTGAAAAAGAAAGACGGCACACTGCGTTTCTGCGTAGATTACCGCAAATTGAACAACGTTACAAAGAAAGATGTCTATCCGCTTCCTCGCATCGACGACTCGCTCGACCGCCTTCAAAACGCCAGATACTTTTCATCCATGGACCTGCGCAGTGGTTATTGGCAAATCGAAGTCGATGACCGTGACCGGGAAAAAACTGCGTTTATTACCCCTGATGGGCTTTTTGAATTTAAGGTGCTTCCTTTCGGACTATGCTCTGCCCCTGCAACTTTTCAATAAATGATGGACACAGTCTTATCCGGTCTTAAGTGGCAATCATGTCTTGTTTATTTAGACGACGTCGTCGTTTTTTCGGAGACCTTCGAGCAGCACCTTCAGCGTCTTCGTACAGTACTTAATGCGCTTCGAACGGCTGGTTTATCACTGAAGCCCGAAAAATGCCACTTCGGATACGAAGAGCTCAAATTTCTCGGGCATGTCGTAAGCCGCGATGGAATTCTGCCGGATCCCGAAAAAACGAAAGCCGTTTCTGCCTTCCCAGCTCCTACGAACAAAGGCGAGGTCCGTCGCTTTTCGGGACTTTGCGCCTACTACCGTCGCTTTGTACCAAACTTTTCTAAAATAGCCGAACCCTTGCACTATCTTACAAGGGACACCGTCCCTTTTGTTTGGGGCCGAGAGCAACAACATGCTTTTTGCGAGCTGCAGCGACGCCTTCAAGCTCCACCGATCCTGGGTCACTTTGACGAAGATGCCGACACTGAAATCCACACGGATGCCAGCAATGTTGGCCTCGGGGCCGTCCTTGTGCAGTGGCAAGAAGGCAGCGAACGGGTGATCGCCTACGCTAGTCGTACCTTGTCATCGGCTGAATCCAACTACTCCACTACAGAGAAAGAGTGCCTAGCTGTTGTGTGGGCTATAACCAAGTTTCGACCCTACCTGTACGGACGACCTTTCAAAGTAGTCACCGACCACCACTCTTTGTGTTGGCTTGCAAGCCTCAAAGATCCCTCAGGCCGCCTCGCCCGATGGAGTCTGCGCCTTCAAGAGTTTGACGTTACGGTAGTCTACAAGTCAGGGCGCAAGCACACCGATGCTGACTGTCTGTCACGCGCCCCAGTCGAAAAGACTACACCTGACCTAACGGACGACGACAATTTCCTCTGTGCCGTCACAGCGTCAGACTTGGCTCAGCGACAACGTGACGACATGGAGCTTCGTCCACTCATCGACTTTCTTGAGGGACAGCTTACCCATCCACCGCGGACGTTCAGACGCACGATTTCGACATTCTTTCTCCGCAACAACGTCTTATACAAGCACTGCTTTGACCCTAGTGCTCAAACCGATCTCCTGGTGGTACCATCCACGATGCGAGAAGAGATCCTCAGTGCGTGTCATGACGAACCAACTTCTGGACATCTCGGGTTCACGCGTACTCTCGCGCGTATCCGCCACAAATACTACTGGCCTAAACTCTCCCGCAATGTCAAGCACTACGTTAAAACCTGCCGAGACTGCCAGCGGCGCAAGACTCCGTCCATGGAACCTGCTGGTCTTTTACAACCCGTTGAACCCCCACGAGCGCCTTTTCAGCAAGTTGGCATGGACTTACTTGGTCCATTTCCCAAATCTTCAACTGGTAACCGCTGGATAGTAGTTGCAACGGATTATTTAACACGTTACTGCGAAACGCGACCTCTTCCAAGAGCCACCGCTAGTGATGTCGCCGACTTCTTCATTCATGCTGTCGTCCTTCGTCATGGCGCACCAGCAGTGGTCATTACCGACAGAGGCACCGCCTTCACCGCCCAACTTCTGGAAGAAGTGCTGACACTTAGCGGCACAGTTCACCGCCGGACGACAGCATACCATCCGCAAGCCAACGGCCTCACTGAACGGCTCAACAAAACCATTGCTGACATGCTCTCCATGTATGTGGACGTGGATCACAAGAACTGGGACCGCGTTCTACCATTCGTAACCTTCGCATATAACACCGCCGTCCAGGAGACCACAGGATTCACACCTTTCAGCTTGCTTCACGGCCGCGAGGTTACCACGATGTTAGACGTCATGCTACTACCTGACCCATTTGTGACCACCACAGAAAATGCTGCCGAGTATGCTCAGCGCGCCGAAGAAGCTCGTCAGCTAGCCCGGTTTCGCATCCGCTCTCAGCAACAATACGACGCTCACCGATACAACCTTCGTCATAGAGAGGTGACGTACGAACCCGGAGGAAAAGTATGGATATGGACTCCCGTCCGCCAACGCGGCAAGTCCGAGAAACTCCTACGTCATTACTTCGGGCCCTACAGAGTTCTCGAACGCCTCAGCGACATCAACTACCGAGTTATTCCTGAGAGCAGCACACGATCTTCTCGTCGTGCACCACAACCGGACGTAGTCCACGTATCTAGGATGAAGCCATATCACTCACGCTGAGGACTTCCCCTTGCCTTTACAACATCGAAAGCATCGAGGCGATGCTTTTTGAGAGGGGGAGTAATGACACGTGCATACAGTGGGTCTTTGTCTGTTGTGCGAGGCAGTTTTGCTATTTGTGCGTGGCGGAGTTTTTTGGCGGCTAGTAGAAGAGGACAACGACGTTCAGCTCGATTGTAACTGACGTGCTGAAAGCCGGGCTGTTATTGACTTTCGTTTTTATTACCGTGACAATATTGTGTCTAACAAGGAAAACGAGCCCTTAAGAATCAACTTTTTTCCTTCATTCATGAGCGCAGAGATGAATTTATGCGCAATACAATGTTAATTGAAAGATGACTAGAGCATGCATAGTATAGACCAACGCTGATGCTCTCTCGTAAAATATACCGTGAGGCCATTTAACTCTTGTTTGTCAACTTTGCGTGTTCTTATATGTAACGGCGTTGCCTTTACAAGCAGTGAAACGCTCACCTGGTGGTCTAGGGGCCCCTATGACTGGTGGCGGGGGCCCAGGTGGAGGTGCTGGACGGGATGGTCCCGCTGGTGGGGGAACCCGTGCATGAGAGTAATTTATGCGTGATACAATGTTACAATAATTGGTAAACACAACATTGCTGATGGAAAAGCGAAAGCGTTTATCATAGAAGACAACAATGCTTGTTTAAACGCCTCATTCTCGGCGAAGTCAAATTACGCACGCTGGTCTTCTTAGCTGGTTATTGATATTCAACATGTAATCTCATTTAAGGCGCGCCTTCTCATCCTTTCCGCGTGAGCTCTCAATTCTGTGCTGTGAAGGGCAACGTGATCCAGGTGGTGGTCCAACTTCTCTCGCAAAGCTTCAGAATTATGCTGTCTGTGGAATTCCCTTAAAGCTCTTTAAATCTTTTTGTCGTACCGTGCGCAATGTCTGGAGCCAGAAAGTTAAAATTAAAATTTTCGGGATCTAGGAGTCCGAGTGCTGCTAAGAAGGCTCCTTGGCCGAGTTCTGTTCATAATTTATGAGAACAATATGCCAAGAAGTGTAGAACAGCCAAAATGTTTTTCCGATGTTGATTACTTCTCAGTCTTTACTTCTGCTACATTAGGGCCTGAGCTAGAGCTGCAAGGAACAAACCACGAAAGCAAGTGAAAAAAGTGCGCTGCTAAAGAGTGTCTACAAATACACCAAAACACGACAAATCTTGCGTAGGCGCCAAAAGGCAAGATATTACGAACTTCAATTTAAATAAAAAAATTGTATTGGCTTACCTCGGCTATGCCAGTATATACGTAGCGTGAGCTGAGGTACCGCGAATTATTCTTAGTTCTCGTGGTTGTCTAGGATTAGCTTGATTATCATGCTTACCGCTGCCTCAATGACACACACAGGCTATGCGCATAATGTAACACATGTATATTTATTTTCTGCTCAACGCCGTTTCTCTATTGCCACAAAGACAGCTCGGTGGTCACTGCAGAAACACACCGCCGTCTCTATGGCCATAACGCACGGCACAGCGCCGGCGTTGGGGCCACAGAGACGGCAGCTTCTCGAGCCCAGTCCCAACGCCCAGCGCATTGGGACCGGGCAACGCCGGTGCCAGGGTGTCTGCCACGGCTAACACGTCACTCCCTTAATGCGCAGATCGCCCAGGCGCGCGTGGCGGCGGCGGCTCCGGTGCGCCGTGTGACGTCATTTGTCCTCGCGCATGCGCAGCACCGCTCTCGCACGTGCACGCGAAACTGCTCGAGATCGGCAATGTAGCTAACGCTACAAAATAGGCAATGATGGTTCAGAAATTTTTAACATGGTCTCTGTATCAGGTGCAACATCGAAGATCAAATCTGCAAAGAATATTCGGAACACTTCTGTTGAAAGGTCGCCTCTAGCGGGGACAGAATCGCACGTTTGAAGTTACGAGTTCTTAAATAATTGTTACTTCACAATGGTGCATGAAGGAAGGTAATTTTCGAAGGCTCGTCTCTTTGTTTGACAGAACTTTAATGAAACCCAGCAGAAAATGAACCAAGTAAGTTATAGGGGACGTTTATTGCACTGTTTTTAATGTAGTGCAATAACTGTGATAAATACGTGAAGACAGCATTGAGGACAAAAAGACAACTTGCCGGCAGCAGGGACCGAACCTAAGACCTTCGGATTACGCGCCCGATGCTCTTGCCAGCTGAGCTCCAGCGGCGGTCACCATCTCGTCCACTTATCGGGTAGTTATGTGCATGCACACCCTGGGAGTGTTAGCACCGCAGTTTCTCTGCGAGAGCGTATGCATGGGCATGTTGGTAATTCATGTTTCACTTTTTGAGCGCACAAAAGAACAGGGACGAAAAACGACGCGGACACAGCGCTGACTTCCAACATATGCTTTATTTTCTACAGTGGTACATATTATATAGACAACAGAAAGCAACGCACGCAGGCGCATTGTACAGGAAGGCTTCATGTAAAACCACAAGTATGCATGATAAGCACTCAAACAACCTGATACCGGATTTTTTTTTCTTTAAGAGATCAAGCGGTCATTCCTGCCTACCACTATCGTCGAGTCACCCTGTGGGCCTTGCTTAGAAAGTCTAGTTCTTTTTTGGATAGTTCAATTGAAGGTGCACTAATGCACGTGTCTCCCAAACTTGCAATCTTCGCCGCTTCAATTATCTCACGTGTTGTTTGTGCCTGGCTCCTTCCTATCGCAGTGCACTGCGAATACATGGGATCGCACCCACACTTCCTGCAGTGGAAAGCCAAATGTCCCACACCTCCAGTTCGCACGTTATTTGCGTGCTCACGCAGCCTGTCATTGGCACACCGTCCCGTCTGCCCAATGTATTTCTTGCCACAGGACAGCGGTAACTCATAAACGATGTTGTTCTCACATTTAACAAAGCTTTCTTTGTGCTTTTTTTGGCACCTGGGTTTTTCAGAACCACTGTAGGAGGCCTTGCACAGATTATAAAGATTGTTTGGTGCTGAAAGGACGAGTCTTACGTTGGCGTTGTTCCGTATCTTTTTCAGCCTATGTGAGACATCGTGAAGGTACGGTATGACGGCGCATTTCTGCTTGACAGGCTCCGTTTCTGGTGAAGCCTGCTCCTCACCCTCGCGAGCATGTTTGACAGTCTTGAGAAGGCCCTCCGCCACAGATGTGACGACATACTGAGGAAACCCAGCCTTTTTCAGGCGGTCAGCTTGTGCCTGGAAACTACACGAACACTTGTGAGGACATGAGCGGCGAAGCGCATTCATTAGGGTTAATTTTGCAATGCCCCTTTTTCCTAGCTTGGAGTGGCCCGAAGAAAACGGCAGAAGCGGCTTATTGGCCCTAGGCTCGTATGACTAGCAGACCTGGTCTCGCTCGAAGAACATTCGTATGTCAAGAAAACGCAAGGCGTTGTTTTGCGGAATTTCATGCGTGACTGCGAGCGGTTGCAGAGAACGCGTGAACAGATCAAGTACGTTTGAAGAATCATTGCCAATTTCGCCTGGACTTGATTCTAGAAAGACAACGTAGTCGTCTACATATCTAAACACCTTCTTTACATTTGTGCCTGTTAGCTCTGTTTCTAGTTTTCTGTTTTTCCGAGCAAGAAAAAGATCACTTAGAATTGGCGCGATGCACGAGCCGATGCAGATACCTTGTTTCTGGAGGAAAATATTTCCTTCCCACTTAGCAAAAGTCGAACGCAGATAAAGGGCCAACAGATCGAGAAATGCTTGTACAGATATGCAGACAGAATTTACGAACTTCAGTTCACCGTAAGCATCGATAGCATCTTGAACGCATCCTAATAATTCATCGTGTGGCAAGGAATAATAGAGGTCCTTTACGTCGATAGAAAAAGCATTCAATTTACTGCATGTATTCAATTTCAGATAACTTATCACAGATTCAGAGCTCTTAATTAAAAAAGGATCGTGCACTGCTAGCAATTTCAACTTTGCTTGTATGAACAGACCTATGAACTTTTGCCAGGTGTCACGTTATGAAACTATAATGCGTAACTCATGCACAAGTGTTCCTTCATGAAAGTCACCCTGCGGCCAAAAGGAAGAAATCGCGGGAATACTCAACGCGTATTGACGACACGGTGGAAACCCTCTGGAGGCCTCTCCTCAAGGAGCTTCGGTCCAAACGAGACAGGAGTCAAGGAATACAACACAACGCAGTTCACATCGAAGGAGACACGCAACTGCCTGGGTATGTGAGGGATACATTGTAGACGGGACCGAAATTTGCTGTTGAGCCACAAATGTCCGCTCCTGAACTCTTAACCTTAGTTAGAAATGTTTCAAAATGCGCAGAAGAGAATGAAATGGGAATGTGTATTTCAGCAGGTGTTGATGTTGTGTCGCGAGCGAGACCCCAAAAGCAGACTTTGCCCTTGAAACGCGTCAAAGATTTCCTTAGTGAAAATAGCCTGGCACTGCTCCCTGCCGATAAGGAGGGTGGTTTCGTTGTTATCCATCCTAATTGCTTGTAAACAAAGGCAGACGTGGCCTTGGAGTCTGTATTTAATCGAAGGAACGAAGTTTCACTCAGCAAGGTGAAGACCGAAGCTAAAAAGCTTTGCCAGAAACTTACCTTGAGCATGTTGGTTCGAGAGATAGATGGCAAGAAAGTTGGTAGCCTCGCAATGTTTTTTGCAGTAAAAACCCACAAACCGGAGTGGCCGCTACGCATTATAGTTTCATAACGTGACACCTGGCAAAAGTCTATAGGTCTATTCATACAAGCAAAGTTGAAATTGCTAGCAGTGCACGATCCTTTTTTGATTAAGAGCTCTGAATCTGTGATAAGTTATCTGAAATTGAATACATGCAGTAAATTGAATGCTTTTTCTATCGACGTAAAGGACCTCTATTATTCCTTCCCACACGATGAATTATTAGGATGCGTTCAAGAGGCTATCGATGCTTACGGTGAACTGAAGTTCGTAAATTCCGTCTGCATATCTGTACAAGCATTTCTCGATCTGTTGGCCCTTTATCTGCGTTCGACTTTTGCTAAGTGGGAAGGAAATGTTTTCCTCCAGAAACAAGGTATCTGCATCGGCTCGTGCATCGCGCCAATTCTAAGTGATCTTTTTCTTGCTCGGAAAAACAGAAAACTAGAAACAGAGCTAACAGGCACAAATGTAAAGAAGGTGTTTAGATATGTAGACGACTACGTTGTCTTTCTAGAATCAAGTCCAGGCGAAATTGGCAATGATTCTTCAAACGTACTTGATCTGTTCACGCGTTCTCTGCAACCGCTCGCAGTCACGCATGAAATGCCGCAAAAGAACGCCTTGCGTTTTCTTGACATACGAATGTTCTTCGAGCGAGACCAGGTCTGCTAGTCATACGAGCCTAGGGCCAATAAGCCGCTTCTGCCGTTTTCTCGGGCCACTCCAAGCTAGGAAAAAGGGGCATTGCAAAATTAACCCTAATGAATGCGCTTCGCCGCTCATGTCCTCACAAGTGTTCGTGTAGTTTCCCAGGCACAAGCTGACCGCCTGAAAAAGGCTGGGTTTCCTCAGTATGTCGTCACATCTGTGGCGGAGGGCCTTCTCAAGACTGTCAAACATGCTCGCGAGGGTGAGGAGCAGGCTTCACCAGAAACGGAGCCTGTCAAGCAGAAATGCGCCGTCATACCGTACCTTCACGATGTCTCACATAGGCTGAAAAAGATGCGGAACAACGCCAACGTAAGAGTCGTCCTTTCAGCACCAAACAAGCTTTATAATCTGTGCAAGGCCTCCTACAGTGGTTCTGAAAAGCCCAGGTGCCAAAAAAAGCACAAAGAAAGCATTGTTAAATGTGAGAACAACATCGTTTATGAGTTACCGCTCGTCCTGTGGCAAGAAATACATAGGGCAGACGGGACGGTGTGCCAATGACAGGCTGCGTGAGCACGCAAATAACGTGCGAACTGGAGGTGTGGGACATTTGGCTTTCCACTGCAGGTAGTGTGGGTGCGATCCCTTGTATTCGCAGTGCACTGCGATAGGAAGGAGCCAGGCATAAACAACACGTGAGATAATTGAAGCGGCGAAGATTGCAAGTTTGGGAGACACGTGCATTAGTGCACCTTCAATCGACCTATCCAAAAAAGAACTAGACTTTCTAAGCAAGGCCCACAGGGTGACTCGACGATAGTGGTAGTCAGGAATGGCCGCTTTATCTCTTAAAGAAAAAAAAATCCGGTATCAGGTTGTTTGATTGCTTATCATGCATACTTGTGGTTTTACATGAAGCCTTCCTGTACAATGCGCCTGCGTGCGTTGCTTTCTGTTGTCTATATAATATGTACCATTGTAGAAAATAAAGCATGTGTTGGAAGTCAGCGCTGTGTCCGCATCGTTTTTCGTCCCTGTTCTTTTGCGCGCTCAAAGAATGAAAGTTTCTCTGCCTCCCGACAAGCAGTTTTCGAGGCGTGGGAGTCACTCCTGTCATCATATGACCAACGTATTCAGACAGAAGTTATTAAATGGGCCGAAAAGGTCGTGGCGAGCTACTTGCCACCACCATTCGAACCACCGGCAAGCTAAATACAACGACCTCCCTGTGCCGTCAATAAAGTTGTTTCTCTCTCTCTCTTTTCGTCTACTTTACACTCTCCACATATATATCCCAAATATTCCACTACACCAAAAACAGTACAGTTAGCGTCTCCTATCCTTCAGTGGCTTCCTAATGTGCTGCTATTCATTAAGCTTCAAGATGCAGTAGTTTTTTCATTTTCTCAATACCGTAACCTTCTTTGAGGCACTTCTGGTAAGGCGAACCTCATGTAATTACAATTGCACCAGAAACGAGACGTGCGATGCACTGCCACTGTTGCTTCCTTATTTTGTGCGAAAAATCTTTTATTACGTTTTGACCTTTAGCCAGTATTCTTTTCATATATGTATCGGCTTACGTTAAGTTACAAGTAATACATGAAGTCAGAGATGTGTATTATTTTTCTCTAGCAGATCCGAATGTAAAGCGTAACATCCGCGATACTAGCCGTGAAGAAGGATGGCATACCTGCACACCTTGTACAAATTAATATTATGAGGAACAGCTTTATTCGAGTGCAGCTCAAGCTGACACACGCTCATGATGATGTAAACAAATGGGCAAGTTGTACAAATGGTGATGATATGTCCAGTTGACAAAGAAGAGTCCATGACTGCACTCGCACTAATTACCAATCGCGCTGGAAGCGGCCGCCTGGCCGCACGACAACATTAAGAGGCACGTGGTGTATACGCCTTCAACCGAGAAACATGCACATCTCTGTGACACGACAACGGTGATCGGAAGGAGGTCTAAAGTCAGAGATGGTAATTAACGCGGGACCTTTTCTAAATGACCGTGTAATGTCCAATAAAGCTACTCATGGATTTTTCACATAAGCCGGGAACGCGCACCGGGTCCAAAGAAGAACTTTGTTTCCATGGTTAAGGTGACAGCACAGTGAGTTGAGTCATACCGAGACTTCCGAGCTTCCTGGCAGACGCCGATGTTAATTCGGGGCAGGTGACGGCAGTGTGCGACGCGAGACAAAAATTCTTGTCAAAAGATATCTCCTGCGGTTGCAGGAGCCGAAAGGAAAGAGACGTCCAAAGCGAAACTCGGTGAGCGGCAATAGACCAGGAAAAAGGGAGAAAAGCCGGTGGTGCGATGCATAGCTGTATCATGACGCGCGTCACCAACGCCAGATTTTCATCCCAGTGCGTGTGGTCGAGGTTCCAGAAGGCCACAAGGAGCTGTGGTGGGTCGCTTGAGGATTTGACAGTGGACGCCCGATGCAACATATTTGGTGACGGCTGAAGAGAGGCCAGGCGAGGGGCACCGAGTCGGAATTTTCTCGAAGGTTTTTTGGTAGCCGAGATGACCGGGGCTGGCATTATCATGAAATGCTTGAGGAACCCCACGTTGTAGAGAACGTGGTATATCAGGGACCCATTTGTTTCCATTGTCGTGGTAAACGTAGTGATGTAAAGTACCGCTGTGCGCTATGGCCAGTAACGACTGTAAAGTGACGGATATGGAGGTATGCGCGAAAATATTGTACCACCCAAACAACAGCAAGGCACTCTTGCTCTGTTATTGTCTAATTCTTCTCTGCAGTAGTCAGACCACGACTGGCGTAAGCGATGACTCGTTCCCTCGCGGTGGTGTCCCGTTGCTGGAGAACGGCACCGAGACCATGACCGCTAGTGTTAGTGTGAAGGATGGTGGGTGCGACTGGATCAAAGCGGCACAGTTCCGGGTCAGATGTCAGGGCTTGCTTGAGTAATACGTTCTGGCGAGCTAGTTGGTTCGTTGCTCTTAGACGTTCTTAAAGTGCGCGAAATGACCGGGACACAAGTACAAAAACACAAAAGCTTGAGCGCCTTGCTTGCGAGAGTGAGTAAACAATTTATTAAACATGTCCGGCGTCATTGTGCGGGGTGGGGTTACAAGCACCCCGGCCTAGGATACGGCCTCAGGTCCTTGGCCCCGGGCGGCATCCTGGGCATGCCGGACGGCCCGCAGTTGATTGGCAAGATTGTGGCTGAGTAGAGACGCCTCCCATCGCGCTTCGCGGTTCCAGATTGCCATGTCTAGCCGGTTCATAGGCGACTGCTGGCTAAAGGTACACTTCCACAGCATGTGCTACAGCGTCGCTCTGGCTCCGCAGGCTTTATACGCGTCGGACGTATAAATATCTGGGTAGCAGAGACGTAGGATCACCGGATTCGGGTACGTGTGTGTCTGTTGTCGTCTCCAGTCAACTTGCTGTTTCTTATTTAGTTCGGCGTGCGGTGCTGGATTAACACGTTTCGAGCTAGTTGGTTGTTCATACCGAGGCGAAAACAGCGCGTACAGACGAGTACGAACAGACACAAGAAAAGGCACAGACACAGGCGCTGACTAACAACTGAAGTTTATTGCTCATACGCCACGAAAATAAATAGCACGTATCAACAAAAACCAATACGAAGAGAGACACAGCAAAAAAGCAAGGCTTGATAGGACACTCAAAGCAGTTAGCCAGTGGGACCGTGTTTATCTAGCCCCCGATAGGAAGGCTAGATCTTTATCTAACAGGGCTATTGATGGGGCGCTTACGCAGCTGTCCTGTAATTTCACGATATTTTGGGCCTCCATGATTTCTCGGGTTACTTTATCGCTGGACCTGCGTAATACTTTCGTGTTGTTGAATTGGGGCGCGCATTCACAATCTCGACAGTGGATGCCCAGGTGTCCTGAAATTCGCACGGTCACATTGTATTTATGTTCTAACAATCTTTTGTTAAGGCATCGGCCGGTCTGGCCGACGTAAGTGCGTCCGCAAGACAAGGGAATGGAATAGACGACTCCCTCAGTACAGGACACGAACTTGTCGCGGTGATTAGTGGTGCAGCCAACCTTCGTCCGACCCATTTGATTCACTCGTTTGCAAAGACCTGACAAGCGGTCAGGAGCTGAAAACAGAACGTGTATCCCATTTCTGCTGCCTATCTTTCTCAGGTTGTGGGAGATGCCATGTACGTAGGGAATGACCGCACACGTTTTGTCTTTGTCTCTTGCGCGAGTCTTATCTGTCCTTAACATTGTTTCTGCCACTGAGGACAGATAAGACTCGCGCAAGAGACAAAGACAAAACGTGTGCGGTCATTCCCTACGTACATGGCATCTCCACAACCTGAGAAAGATAGGCAGCAGAAATGGGATACACGTTCTGTTTTCAGCTCCTGACCGCTTGTCAGGTCTTTGCAAACGAGTGAATCAAATGGGTCGGACGAAGGTTGGCTGCACCACTAATCACCGCGACAAGTTCGTGTCCTGTACTGAGGGAGTCGTCTATTCCATTCCCTTGTCTTGCGGACGCACTTACGTCGGCCAGACCGGCCGATGCCTTAACAAAAGATTGTTAGAACATAAATACAATGTGACCGTGCGAATTTCAGGACACCTGGGCATCCACTGTCGAGATTGTGAATGCGCGCCCCAATTCAACAACACGAAAGTATTACGCAGGTCCAGCGATAAAGTAACCCGAGAAATCATGGAGGCCCAAAATATCGTGAAATTACAGGACAGCTGCGTAAGCGCCCCATCAATAGCCCTGTTAGATAAAGAGCTAGCCTTCCTATCGGGGGCTAGATAAACACGGTCCCACTGGCTAACTGCTTTGAGTGTCCTATCAAGCCTTGCTTTTTTGCTGTGTCTCTCTTCGTAATGGTTTTTTGTTGATACGTGCTATTTATTTTCGTGGCGTATGAGCAATAAACTTCAGTTGTTAGTCAGCGCCTGTGTCTGTGCCTTTTCATGTGTCTGTTCGTACTCGTCTGTACGCGCTGTTTTCGCCTCGGTGCTGGATATTTGCATCTCTTCAATGTGTAGTGTTCCGTGATGGCTCTGAAGGTGGCCATGCGATCCCCCCACGTGCATTCCCGCATCGCTCTCGAACTTTGCGAGACATCGGGACTGTTGTCAAGCATCGCAGCTCGGCGTGTAAGTCCTCGAGGCGCGGCGTGGCCAGTCGCGTTGCCGCAAACGGAGGGTCCGTGTGGGCGGGGATTCATATGAGGAAACTGTCGTTTTTGGGGCAGATCTTGCCTTCATGAATTTGGAGATTGCGGCCGCTTTGCAGGAGATCCGGCCGCTGGAGTAGTTGCGTATCGGCGCCTGCGAGTCCGCTATGATCGCCTCGGTGTCCGCGGTTGCTATCGCGGGGGCGGCTTCTTCGGCCGCCTCCGGCTTTTCCGTGCGTATCGTCGCGCTCGTGACGCAAGCCGCGTTGGCAGTCGTAACGGGCTGCGTCCACGTAAACAATTTTTTTGCTATTGCCGAATTACTTTTCAGGGTCTTCGGCGCGCCTATTGCGCCTACCGATGTGATATTTCGGGTGCACGTTCTTGGGCAACGGCAGCACGACGATGCGCTCGCGAATATGTCTGGGCATCGCGACCTTTTCGATGCGCTGCGTATGATAGTTGATGCCCAGCGTCTCGAGGATATGTCGACCGAGTGTGGTCTTCGCCAGACATTCGTACAGGACGATGTTGTGTGCTTCGATTATCTCGTCTAGCCTATTGTGTAACCCCAGCTCGAGAAATTTGTCTGTGCTGACGAAGCTACATTTTTATTTATTCAGCTGCTGGCCATCTTTTGCAAGGCAGGTTTGGATTTCTTCGAGGCGTTGCAGATGTTGCAGGAACGGGGACGAAAACACTATTATGTCATCGAGATGACATAAAGATGTCTTCCACTTCGGACCACGCAGTACGCTGTCTACCATGTGTTCGAAGGTAGCGGGCGCATTAGAAAGTCCGAAATGCATTACATTAAATTCATATAGCCCATCTGGCGTGGAAAAAGCACTCTTCCCTTTGTTCGATTCGGACATCGTTATTTGCCAGTAGCTCAATCGTAGATCAAAGCTAGAACGATACTCGGCGCCATGCAATCCATTGCGTCGACGATGCGTGACAAAGGGTAAACATCTTTGCGCGTGATCTTGTTCGGCGCACAATAATTGACGCAAAAGCGCACTCTACTACCTGTCTTTTGCACTAAAACAACTGGGGAGGACCAGGGACTCAAGGAAGGACGTGTGATGTTCCATTGAAGCATGCCTGAGATGTTTTCCTCGATGATCTCGCGCTCTGCCAAAGACAAGTGATACGAGCGCCAATGAATAATGCGGGAGCCGTCAGTCTGAATGCCGTGAGTAACGGCAGTGGTCAAACCAAGGGCGGGCGAATCAACATAGAAGAGAGAACGATGGCGATTCAGTAGGGTGACTAAATCTTGACTCTCGGCTGCTCTCAGGTCAGGGCTTATATGGTTGTCGACTAGGGTGTGGAAGAGTTGAGTAGCGGCGAGCTTGAATCTTGTAGTTCTTTTCTCGGAAGGGCAACAACTGCAGCGGGATGAAGGTCAACCGCGAGAGTGACTGTTTATCCGCATTGCAGCATTAGGCTTCGGGGGTTTCACTGAGGGCAGTAAGCAAGGCAGAGCCACGAATGAAGCGAATAAGCCCTGAAATAATGAGAATGCGTCGAGGTATGGTCTGACCCAGGGGCGTAGCCAAGGGAGGGGTAGGGGGGGTTCAAACCCCCCCGAAATTTTTCACTTTAGCCTGCATGTATATACACGCACACATACAACCGCACGCACGAACATACATAAAGTATGGTTGAACCCCCCCCCCCCCCGAAAAAAATTTCTGGCTACGCCCCTGGTCTGACCGTCATATAAGACAAGCGCGTCCCCATCCAAAATGTTGTTGGAATTAACGCTGATTATTTCTTTTCCGGTTGGCCAAGGAACATCATCTGAGGTGGTGAAAAGGCAAATGTGCCCTTCGTGTTCAGGCAGATAATAGCCTCTGGCATTGAGATGTATGAGGCGGTGACGACAAGATATAGAAGCGGACGCAGAGGACGTAGAAGACAACTCCCACCCCAAAATGAGTGCTAGGGCGCACTCACGCGAAACCGCAAAGACTATACAATGAGGAATACCATCTATGTAAACTCGAAGTGTACACTATACCAGTGGACGAATGACGGTGTTTCTCAATGCATGCAGAGATGGGCCGCAGTAAGCCGTGGTCAACTTTTTGGACGCCAGAACAAAAGTCAGCGCGAATAATCGAAATAGCAGCGCAAGTATCCACAAGCGCTTCGACACGTACAACTTCTACTAATTCCACTAATAGGTTCGATGGTAGCTTTGGAGGAATTGTTGGCTATCCGGTGAGTGCAATTTCTCCTCCTAAAACAACATCGGGAATTTTTTTCGAGTGGGCGTTCGAGAATTTGGCGGCGGGTCGCTGAGGCGACACTGAACGGCGACGTCCAGATGGTGACCGGCGACGAGACTCACTAGAATTCCCAGGCTTGAAAACATTGTAAGGAGGAGAGGGTGAATGGCGAAAGGAAGAGTGGTAGGGCGTACGTTCGTATCTCGTGGTTGGACGGACGCGTGCGCGTTACTCGGGAGCGTAGCCACGTTGTTCGTCCTGTTGGCACCTTCTGCAAAACCGAGAGAAGCATCCTCGGTAGCCACAATAGTAACAGATGGGTTGAGGAGGTCGCTGTGCATTATGATCAGCCTGTAGACGCATCGGCGTCTAGGCACAGTGACGGCGGTAGATGCAGGGAGCGGCACAGCGTCGGCGTACGTTGGCACCTGACGACCGCAAGGACCGTCGACACAAGTTCGGCGTGATGCGGGTGCTATCTCGTGCATAATGATATCGTGCGAGTTTGTTGGTGCAGAAGGTAGAGGACATTGCCGAGTGCAGGAAGGGCAACGCACGTGAAGCTCTTCACAAACGATGCCGCGGATCAGGGTCCGTAAGTCGAAAGCCGCAGGAAGACGAATGTCCGAGGTGTCACAGCACAGGCGAAGAGAGTTAGGGCTTCGCTTACACCTCGCATGTACGGAATACCTGCTCGCCTGTGTGTTGACGCTGTATTATCCATGGTTTGACTGTTTGGTTGCGGCTTATGCATGAGGAACACAGTTGTCTTCCTAATTTGTGCGCGCATTCTCTAAGACACACGTAGAGGGTTCATAGATAATTCGAAAAAATACCACGTGCGTTGACGTTCCCTCATACGATGGGCTCATTATACGCTTGTGATGGATTCTGTGCACTCGCAAGAACTTTGACTGCAGTGACTGAAATTGTCAGAGCATTGTGTGTGCAGTTAGTCAACTTAACGCGTACAAACGCTGAGGGAGCAGAGCTGCGCGGGACTGTCTAGATTTTCCCCTATCAAGTGCACCAGCGCCCGTATTCTCAAAAGGCGACGATCGCAAAAGTATCGCCTTTGGTGCGCGCTGATTGGCTATTGACCAAACCGGAAAAGTTAGGGCGCCGTCTGGTAATTCCGCCGACGTCAATTTTGTGTCATGGTGATCGACGGTGCTCTCGACATATTTGCAATAAACGAAGGCACCGTTAACCGTCGGTTCGTGGTGAAGTCTAGCATTTCAGTGAAGTAGGCGGTAGCTTCTAGTATTCAATCCTTGGTCAATATACGCAGCGTTTTTTACGCTGAAGCTTTCATCGAGCATTACCTTGGGGTGTTATCAGCACTCGTTCTTTGCCAGCGCGTGTTTTTTCGTGGTTTGAACGTCCCAGGAACATGAAGCGTGCGTTGTTCGCGTGGCCTATCGCGAGCCGGCAACATGTTGAGATCTTGAGACGATGTCGCTGCGGCGGCACGCTACAGCTGAACTCTCCGAGTACGCCGTGTTAAACTCTCAACGACAACACGTTTCACGCAAAGTTGCATTCTTTAAATATTATACTGTGCATTACATAATCGAACAAAAAAACGTTGAAAGCACTTTCAACACGTCTTATATTTCAAGTAGCCACAGCCAAGCCGGCCAAGCCTGGCCACTGCGTAGAAGCAGCAGCACACGCTCGAAAACGCCGCACTCGGGTTGTTCTGCGCTCGTACGATGCGCTCACTCCTGTGTTGTGACACATTCGTACTACCAACGGCCAGTTGCAACAATGACGTCAGAGGCAAGCGTTTTTTCTACCTATTGAACGCATCAAATTCTACGTCACCAAACGCGATACTATCGCCTTTTGCTATCGTTTGAGAATACGGGCCCAGCACAGAAGACTCGCTTGTACTTTGGACACACAACACACTGTTGTCCTAAAAGTGCTCTTGGAGAGGCCGGAAACCTTTACCTTTCTTATAGGTATGTTTAGAGTGTTTGTGCGTGTGGTGTGTGTGTGTGTGTTTCCGTGTGTGCGTGCGTGCGTGCGGATTTAAAGGGGCCATGACACCCAATTTTCGATCATAATCTATGTTATGTGAATTAATCCTTGTGCATTCACAAATAAGCTGGCGAAATTCTGGCGCATTTGGTCGAGCACTTTATTTATAATCGAATATTTTTATAAACACGCAAGTGGCCCGAGAGTCAGGCAACACTGGTGCATTCGTGAGCCGTGACCGTAACAAGCAGCTAGCTCCGCAATCGTCTTTATTGCGGTGAACGATATTGTTCCGTGGTCAGCTGGACGTAATGTCAAGATATTTTAGCTTTATTCAGCTTTGCACTGAAACTGAACGATTTGTAGCGGCTGAAACTTTGGTAGAAGACGATAGCTCCGTTCCGTGCTGCACATGACGTCACACGCGCCATCGCAAAATGGCGGTCGCCGGCGGTGGGCAGGGTTTACAGCCGGCGACTTCTAGGGTGTGTTTTGCACTGAAATATTCTTTTACGGCCCACTTTTGAATTCTGTATAGGCATAATAGACCCTCTAGTTGTAGTTTTCGCTGAAAACCACGAATCTTTGGGTGACCGTGTCATGGCCCCTTTAACTAAAGCGTTCAACTGTTAAAGGTGAAGTTTAATTGTCCCCCAATTTTTCATTCGTCAGCGCGCCACGCCGGCGAGGGGCTGCGTGTCCGGCATTGCGGGAGTATTCTGGGAGCAACTGAACATTTAGTTCCAAGCATTAGTTTGATTCCAAGCGTGTCGTTTCCGTGATAACAATAAGTGTCCTCCGCTCCATTACATTGTTTTAAGAGTCGCATGTCGAGATACTGTGAAGTTCTCTGCGTTGAACTCCATGAATGGGCTAGAGCCTCCTCAGGCTTTACTGACTGACACTGACTGACTGACTGACTGACTGACTGACTGACTGACTGACTGACTGACTGACTGACTGACTGACTGACTGACTGACTGACTGACTGACTGACTGACTGACTGACTGACTGACTGACTGACTGACTGACTGACTGACTGACTGACTGACTGACTGACTGACTGACTGACTGACTGACTGACTGACTGACTGACTGACTGACTGACTGACTGACTGACTGACTGACTGACTGACTGACTGACTGACTGACTGACTGACTGACTGACTGACTGACTGACTGACTGACTGACTGACTGACTGACTGACTGACTGACTGACTGACTGACTGACTGACTGACTGACTGACTGACTGACTGACTGACTGACTGACTGACTGACTGACTGACTGACTGACTGACTGACTGACTGACTGACTGACTGACTGACTGACTGACTGACTGACTGACTGACTGACTGACTGACTGACTGACTGACTGACTGACTGACTGACTGACTGACTGACTGACTGACTGACTGACTGACTGACTGACTGACTGACTGACTGACTGACTGACTGACTGACTGACTGACTGACTGACTGACTGACTGACTGACTGACTGACTGACTGACTGACTGACTGACTGACTGACTGACTGACTGACTGACTGACTGACTGACTGACTGACTGACTGACTGACTGACTGATGACTGACTGACTGACTGACTGATGACTGACTGACTGACTGACTGACTGACTGACTGACTGACTGACTGACTGACTGACTGACTGACTGACTGACTGACTGACTGACTGACTGACTGACTGACTGACTGACTGACTGACTGACTGACTGACTGACTGACTGACTGACTGACTGACTGACTGACTGACTGACTGACTGACTGACTGACTGACTGACTGACTGACTGACTGACTGACTGACTGACTGACTGACTGACTGACTGACTGACTGACTGACTGACTGACTGACTGACTGACTGACTGACTGACTGACTGACTGACTGACTGACTGACTGACTGACTGACTGACTGACTGACTGACTGACTGACTGACTGACTGACTGACTGACTGACTGACTGACTGACTGACTGACTGACTGACTGACTGACTGACTGACTGACTGACTGACTGACTGACTGACTGACTGACTGACTGACTGACTGACTGACTGACTGACTGACTGACTGACTGACTGACTGACTGACTGACTGACTGACTGACTGACTGACTGACTGACTGACTGACTGACTGACTGACTGACTGACTGACTGACTGACTGACTGACTGACTGACTGACTGACTGACTGACTGACTGACTGACTGACTGACTGACTGACTGACTGACTGACTGACTGACTGACTGACTGACTGACTGACTGACTGACTGACTGACTGACTGACTGACTGACTGACTGACTGACTGACTGACTGACTGACTGACTGACTGACTGACTGACTGACTGACTGACTGACTGACTGACTGACTGACTGACTGACTGACTGACTGACTGACTGACTGACTGACTGACTGACTGACTGACTGACTGACTGACTGACTGACTGACTGACTGACTGACTGACTGACTGACTGACTGACTGACTGACTGACTGACTGACTGACTGACTGACTGACTGACTGACTGACTGACTGACTGACTGACTGACTGACTGACTGACTGACTGACTGACTGACTGACTGACTGACTGACTGACTGACTGACTGACTGACTGACTGACTGACTGACTGACTGACTGACTGACTGACTGACTGACTGACTGACTGACTGACTGACTGACTGACTGACTGACTGACTGACTGACTGACTGACTGACTGACTGACTGACTGACTGACTGACTGACTGACTGACTGACTGACTGACTGACTGACTGACTGACTGACTGACTGACTGACTGACTGACTGACTGACTGACTGACTGACTGACTGACTGACTGACTGACTGACTGACTGACTGACTGACTGACTGACTGACTGACTGACTGACTGACTGACTGACTGACTGACTGACTGACTGACTGACTGACTGACTGACTGACTGACTGACTGACTGACTGACTGACTGACTGACTGACTGACTGACTGACTGACTGACTGACTGACTGACTGACTGACTGACTGACTGACTGACTGACTGACTGACTGACTGACTGACTGACTGACTGACTGACTGACTGACTGACTGACTGACTGACTGACTGACTGACTGACTGACTGACTGACTGACTGACTGACTGACTGACTGACTGACTGACTGACTGACTGACTGACTGACTGACTGACTGACTGACTGACTGACTGACTGACTGACTGACTGACTGACTGACTGACTGACTGACTGACTGACTGACTGACTGACTGACTGACTGACTGACTGACTGACTGACTGACTGACTGACTGACTGACTGAGAGGTTTTCATGTGACTGTTGTATTATGAGTACTTCGATCACGCTCCCGCAGTTTAGAAAAGCAACGTTGCGAACTCGATTTCAGCAATGGGCGCGTGTGCGTGGCTTCGAAAAGTCAAATAATCACATTGCACACATTATTGGTGAACGACACAATGCCCATAAAAACTGCAGTAAAGTAGAGAGGTGGGCGAGATGGAACTGATGCATTTTGAAATCTTTTCAGCGCGAATGGGACGGAGATGTGGGAGATGACTGCATATCTGAGCGTCCGTTTGCCTTTTAGATTGTGAACTATACGTAAGCTTAATGAGTTCTTTGACTACACGTAACTTCTGCGGATGCGTTGTTGGTTGTCAGAGGTTTGAATTTTTCTTTCAATAAACTTTAGTTGTTAGACAGCCCTCGTCTTGTGTCCTCTTCTTTGCGCTGCGTCCCGTTCGCGCTGAAAAGTTTTCAAAATGCGAAAGCAAATGACCAAAAAAAAAATACGGTAGCTTCGCAGTAGCGGTGACAAGCGCGAAGTAAATAGCGGAGCAGGCCCTCTTTGTTTATCTCCAATTCATTTCTTTCGTTCTTCCTCTCTTTGCAGTTTTTTTATTGCGATAGCAATCATATGGACGCGGTCGACTGGTTTTTGCCTGTTGGAGTCGCCGTCATTGTCCATCAATAGTTCAAATCGATAACATACCCCCGCGCATTGTGTGCTCCACCCGCGGGTAAAAGCGCACTTGTGGGGGCGACGAACGCGGCTGAAGCATGGATAAAGAGAGCTGGCCCATGTCTGTATGTCGCATTCGATCACATCCCCCCGTATCTAAGGCCTACCGTCGAATGCTCCTGAAGCAGAGAGGATACGCCCCGCCCGTCCATTAACAGCCTCAAGCGAAGATGGAGGGGGAGAGAGAGGGGGTGTCGCTCGAGGAGCAACACTGAACATCGCTCAGTAAAGTTTAAAGTTGGGTAAGTTGGGATAGTTCATGTTTACGTCGGAAGCAGCGCACTTAGACAAGGCACGAGAAGGAACGCAGCGGTCGTCCTGTCTTTCTTCCTTCCTTGTAGTGCCTTGTCTAAGTGCGCTAATTCCCACGTTAATATACAGTGAACTTTGACTGCAAAGCGTGTTTCATATGACACTGATTTTGCTCGAAAAGCGGAGCGGCTGCCGTCGCGGTAGCCCAATACAAATTTTTAGAGCGTCCGGACATTGCTGCGACGAACATCGTCACAGTTGCAACAATTCGCTCGTGGCAGAGCGCCTGCCCAAGGTCAATCAATGGAGCAGCAGTGACGTGAGGAGCACGTGACTGCAGGCGTGGAGTCGAGGAGCGGGCCCGCGCGCCGGGAGCAACTCGCTTTCGTAGCAGACGACATCCTCTGAAGCAGAAGAGACTATTGGGCAAGGCGGTTATTCATGAACACCGAGAGAATAAGCGCTAAAAGTTGAGGAGCACAAAAAGAAGAACAGACGAAGATGTGGTGCTATTAACAACCGTTTATTTTCGTCATACCCAGCGCGTTTTTAGTAGCGTCACTTCTTTGTTCCCCTTTGTGTGCTCGAGAATTTTAAGCTCTTATTCTTTCAGACATCCGTTCCCACGAGCTACTTTCTCTCCAATGGTGGTGTAGATGTGCCGTTCGCTTTTTGCTCTCTTTCTCGACGGCGCTTCCATCGAAGCATACAAGTCATTTGCGCATGTTATTTTGTTTGTTTGCATGTTTTCTCGAATCGTGGCACCAACATTGGTCCAGACTACGGTACTCCGCACTTGTAGTTCGCAGCACATGTTGCTGTTTCTACTCGTTTACTATACTAACCCAGCGCGTTCGAATAGCTTGCCCTCTTCTGCTTTTAAATGGTCACGTGCCCGAATGACAACAGTGCCGTCGCCTCTTTACTGAAACGGCTATAGGCGAAAAAAGAGACTAGCACCTTGCCAAACCCCTCATATCCTCGACAGGGCCGCTTGCACCCGGGTCCGGCCCAGACGGCGCACCAACGCCTTGCGACAATCGAGATCGAAAACCACCGGAACCTCTGTGAAAGCTTGAAAAGCACAAAAGGCAACTCTTGCTTTTCCTTTTCCATGGCCAAGTGTATAGGCGCACAGCAAGAGTTGCGCGGAGAAAAGAAAGCTGGAATAGAAATAAACGTGACTACTGAAGCTGCTTAATTGCACCCTGATACACTTGAAGAGTGCAGTTCACATCAGAGTGCAATGCTGAAAGTTCAGGCGCGTGAAAATGAAGCCCCCTAATGAGCAACCTATCGAGCCCCGAATAACGAGCCCCCAATCGAGCAGCGTAAGCGCACAAAAACAAGCGAACTCGGAGAAAGGAAACCCGCGGGTTACGAGCGTTTTCCACAGCAATCACTGCCCATCGCAGAGGCGCACGCCGCGCAAAAGCGGTGTAGTGAAACAAGCCGCGTCCGCGCGTCCTGGTGCCCCTCGATCGCCGCGGGCTCGACCGCTCGGTCGCTCGCATGTGAAATAGGCGTAAGGACGCGGTCGCGATCGCTGGCGCTCGTGCTCTCTCAGCAGTCATTAGCGGACGGCTGGTATACCCTTCTACGTGCTGCGCTCTCAACGCGAAGCGACTGCCTCACAGCCGCTTCTCTCACTGGAGCGGCCTTAATATCTTACCACCACCGTGTTGTAAAGTTACGCGAGACTGGATATTAAATGTTAGCTCTGCTCTCTTCGTATGACAATACAAATGTTGCTATCGCATACATTCCCTTGCCGTTGCGTTGAAAATGAGTTTTTTTCTGCAATCTCTCTAATATTTATCTGTTCATTCCTTTCTTTCTTTCATTTTTCACGCGTTTTCGTTCTCTCCTATCCCTCGCTTGCCTAATCTTTCTACCTCTTTTTATCTCTCCACTTCTTTCTCTCTTGATTTCATTCTTTGTCTTTATCTCTTTCTTTATCATTAGGCTTCTTCTCCGTCTTTCTCTTTGTCGACGTCCGGACGAGGTCCGCGCGATAAACAGTGTCGAAAAAAGTGTGGAATAAAGGCGATGCAGTCGAAAAGGGCGGAGTTCATGGACACGAGGCAAAGCAAAGGTCGTTCACCGAACGAGGCGCTGCACACGGCCTTTCGGGTCTCGACCCTTCGCAGCAGAACTCGGCCGGCAGGGCCTCCTTTTAACGCATCGCCGGGCGAAGGAACCACTGCGAATCCCGAACTGCACAAAGGCTGCAGTCTGGGTACGCAAAGCCGAAGCGACATCACAGGCCACTGCTACTGCGTCCCCAATGTCCACAGGGGACAATATCGTATGATAACAGCGAGACCCAATGGTGGTTTTGCACCAAACCGTCGCCCATCGCCGCAGATCCTGTTGTGCACAGTTCAATAGCCTGATTGTGTTCTCGTCTGCATGACTCGTCCGGCAAAATTTTCATTACGTTTTCCCTTTCTCCACTTAATTTCCTCTATTTTGTAATAACGCTTTGTTGTTTCGAGAAATTGGCAACGTCCCTGATCGCCTTCCTAGAGGCTCGGATGCACAGGGTTATCTGCAATTAGGAAGATCATACTTCGTCACAATCTGCTTAAACGAACGCATCCTCACGTGGTGCTCGGGTCC